>NC_029785.2:88809647-88849056 GCF_000816755.2 Arachis ipaensis
AGCCTCTGGCAACTGGTTTGAGATCTCCTCTCTTGAGTTGGTTTGGGGCACCCTTTGTGTTGGTTGTCCACTTGGCTCCAGGGAGGCATATATCCTCTAGGATTTTATCCAAGCCTAGGTTTGATCTCATCATTCTCCTATTAAAGGGGTCTGGGTCATCTTGCAGTTGAGGCAGCTTGAAGATCTCCCTTATTTTATCAGGGTGGGTGTGAACAACCTTCCCTCTGACCAAAGTTCTATAGTCATAGAATGCGGTTCCAGCTATCCTCTGCCTGTCCGTCTGCCATAGATTAGCATAGAATTCTTGAACCATGTTTCTTCCCACCTTTGTTTCAGGATTAGCTAGGACTTCCCAGCTCCTGTTTTGAATTTGCTCTTGGATCTCCGGATATTCATCTTCTTTCAGATCAAATTTAACTTTCGGGATCACTGACCTTAGACTCATTATTTTGTAAAAATGGTCTGAATGTTCTTTGGTTATGAACTTCCCTTGATTCCAAAGTGATTTTGGAATATTGTTTTTCTTGCCTCTTGAGTCGGTTTGTTTTCCCTTAGGAGCCATGATCTTAGTGGGTATTGGTTTAGTGATCACGGATAAACACACCAAACTTAGAGGTTTGCTTGTCCTCAAGCAAAAGAAAGCAAAGGAGAAAGAAAGAGGGAGAGCCAAGCGCAACTTGTGGAGGAGAGGGGGAGAGGCCGAACCAATATTTAAAGGGAAGGGGGGGTGGGTTTTGAAAATTATTTGAAAAAGATATGGTAGTTAAAGTGATTTGGAAAAGATAAGTATGATAGTAAAAGATATGATTTAAAATTGAAAAGATATGAAAGATATTTGAAAAAGATAAATCTGAATTTTGAAAAAGATGATGTGAAGATTTAAAAAAGATATTGATGAGTTGAAAAGATTTGAGAAGGAAAATAGATAGATTTATTTTGAAAAGGATTTGAAAATAATTTGAAGGGGATTAAGAAAAAGGGTTTATGTATTAAGATACATTTGATATCTTTTGAAAAGGAATTTGAAAAATTAGGATTTGTAACATGTTTGTGAAAGAAATCATGAATTGAAACATAAAAATTGGAAAAAATTTGAATTGAAAACGAAATTGCCTACTCCCCACAATCCTGGCGTTAAACGCCCAACTGCTGCATGTTTTGGTCGTTTAACGCCCAGTTGCTGCTTGGTTTGGGCGTTTAACGCCCAGCTGTTGCTTCTAGCTGGCGTTAAACGCCAGAAACCCCTTTGTCACTGGGCGTTTTTCTGAACGCCCAGGATGCTGTAAATCTGGCGTTAAACGCCCAGAAGTTGCTTCTTTTTGGGCGTTTAACGCCCAGTTGTGTTTCTTATTGGCGTTTTCTTGCCAGTAAGCTCCTTTTTCCTATTTTGTGCTCTGAATTCTTTTGTAACCCTGTGGACTTATGCAATTGATTCTTTACCTTGTTAATATTAAGCTCATATAAATAAAATGATGAATAAAATAAAATAAAATAACAGAAAAGTTTTTCTAATGGCTGGGTTGCCTCCCAGCAAGCGCTTCTTTATTGTCTTTAGCTGGACCTTTACTGAGCTTTTAATCTAGCCTCAGCCTTGAGCACTCTTGCTCAACATTGCCTTCAAGATAGTGCTTGATTCTCTGTCCATTAACAATGAACTTCTTATCAGAATCAATGTCTTGAAGCTCCACATAACCATATGGTGATACACTTATAATCACATATGGTCCCCTCCACCGGGATTTCAGTTTCCCGGGGAATAGCCTGAGCCTAGAGTTAAACAACAGAACCTTTTGTCCTGGTTCAAAGACTCCAGATGACAGCTTTCTGTCATGCCACCTTTTTTATTTCTCTTTATAAAGCTTGGAATTTTCGAAAGCAGTGAGTCTGAATTCCTCTAGCTCATTCAACTGGAGCAATCTTTTATCTCCAGCTAATTTTAGGAATCTAGTTGCCCAATAAGCCTTATATTCCAGTTCCACGGGCAGATGACAGGCCTTATGGTACGCGGAATCGTGATTACACTTTAATTATGTAAAATTCATTTCTCTTTCTTTCCCTGGAAATGGCGCCAAAAACAGGATGCCAAGACCATGGTTCACAACTCCGTGTAACTAACCAGCAAGTGCACTGGGTCGTCCAAGTAATACCTTACGTGAGTAAGGGTCGAATCGCCAGCTTTTGTGCCAGTTTGGGCGTTCAACTCTGGTTTTGGCTCCTTTTCTGGCGCTGGACGCCAGATTTGGGCAGAAATCTGGCGTTGAACGCCAGTTTACGTCATCTATTCTTGGCCAAAGTATAGACTATTATATATTGCTGGAAAGCCCTAGATGTCTACTTTCCAACGCAATTGGAAGCGCGCCATTTCGAGTTCTGTAGCTCCAGAAAATCCACTTTGAGTGCAGGGAGGTCAGAATCCAACAACATCAGCAGTCCTTCTTCAATCTCTGAATCTGATTTCTGCTCAAGTCCCTCAATTTCATTCAGAAAATACCTGAAATCACAGAAAAACACACAAACTCATAGTAAAGTCCAGAAATATGAATTTAACATAAAAACTAATGAAAACATCCCTAAAAGTAACTAGATCCTACTAAAAACATACTAAAAACAATATCAAAAAGCGTATAAATTATCCGCTCATCACAACACCAAACTTAAATTGTTGCTTGTTCCCAAGCAACTGAAAATCAAATAGGATAAAAAGAAGAGAATATACTATAAATTCCAAACTATCAATGAAACATAGCTTCAATCAAATGAGTGGGACTTATAGCTTTTTGCCTCTTGAATAGTTTTGGCATCTCACTTTATCCATTGAGGTTCAGAATGATTGGCATCTATAGGAACTCAGAGTTCAGATAGTGTTATTGATTCTCCTAGTTCAGTATGATGAATTTTGAACACAGTTTCTTTATGAGTCTTGGCCGTGGCCCTAAGCACTTTGTTTTCCAGTATTACCACCGGATACATAAATGCCAATGTCAATAGCTTGACAGTGGGCTCTCATGGAGCCTCACAAATGTTCAGAGCATTGTTGAAACTCTCCAACACCAAACTTAGAGTTTGGATATGGGAGTTCAACACCAAACTTAGAGTTTGGTTGTGGCCTCCCAACACCAAACTTAGAGTTTGACTGTGGGGGGCTTGGGTTGACTCTGCTTTGAGAGAAGCTTTTCATGCTTCCTCTCCATGGTTGCAGAGGGAGATCCTTGAGTTTGAAAATTTCTGAAAGGTTATCTCTGGATTGTTGTAATTTAGCTTCTCTTAATTTTCTCTTCAGCGTCCTTTCAGGTTCTGGATCTGCTTCAACAAGAATATTCTTGTCCTTGCTCCTGCTCATATGACAAAGAAGAGGGCACAAAAAAAATAATAATAATATGGATCCTTTATACCACAGTATAGGGATCCCTGTGTGAATAGAAGAAAAGGGGGAGACAAAGAATGTAATATAATGGAAGAAACACAACTGTGAGGAGGGTTGAGATGTGAGATGAGATGTTAGTAGATGAATAAATAAATAGAATAAGATGAGAGAGAAGGAATTTTCAAAAATAATTTTTGAAAAAGAGTTAGTGATTTTCGAAAATGGTTTTTGAAAAATGTTAGTATTTTTTCGAAAATTTTTAAAATCAAAAATAAAAATAAGAATAATTAGTTAATTAAAAAGAAATTTTTGAAAAAGAGGGAAGATATTTTCGAAAATTAGAGAGAGAGAGTTAGTTAGGTGGTTTTGAAAAAGTTAAGAAACAAACAAAAAGTTAGTTAGTTAGTTGAAACAAATTTTGAAAAGATAAGAAGTTAGGAGGTTAGAAAAGATATTTTGAAACCAACTTTTTGAAAAAGGTAAGATAAGAAGATATTTTAGAAATTAGTTTTGAAAAATATTTGATTTTTTTAAAATCTCAATTAATGACTTGATTCATAAGAAATCACAAGATATGATTCTAGAACCTAAAGTTTGAATCTTTCTTAACAAGCAAGTAACAAACTTCAAATTTTTGAATCAAAACATTAATTGATTATGTTATTTTCGAAAATTTGATATAAAAATAAGAAAAAGATTTTTGAAAAATATTTTTTGGAATTTTCGAAAATAACTAAGAATTTTGAAAAAGATTTGATTTTTGAAAAAGATTTTGAAAAAGATAAGATTTTCAAATTGGAAATTTGATTTGACTCATGAGAAACAATTTGATTTAAAAAAATTTGAAAAAGTCAATCCAAATTTTCGAATTTGATGAGAGAAAATGGGAAAGATATTTTTTTTGATTTTTTGAAATTTTTATGATGAGAGAGAAAAACACTAAAGGGATGCAATGCATGAATTTTTTAGATCAAAACATGTGATGCATGCAAGAATGCTATGAATGTCAAGATAAACACCAAGAACACTATGAATGTCAAGATGAACATCATAGACACAATTTTGAAAAATTTTTAATGCAAAGAAAACATGCAAGACACCAAACTTAGAATTCTTTAATGCTTAGACACTAAGAATTCAAGAATGCATATGAAAAACACCATACAACACAAAACAAAAAATCATCAAGATCAAACAAGAAGACTTACCAAGAACAACTTGAAGATCATGAAGAACACCATGAATGCATGAGAATTTTCGAAAAATGTAAGATGCACATGCAATTGACACTAAACTTATAACATGACTCAAGACTCAAACAAGAAACAGAAAAATATTTTTGATTTTTTTATGATTTTCTAAATTTTTTTTTGGATTTTTTTCGAAAATTATATGAAAAAGGAAAAATAAGGATTCAAAAATTTTTAACATGAATTCCAGGAATCTTGCATTCTTAGTCTAAAGCTTCAGTCCAGGAATTAGACATGGCTCACTAGCCAGCCAAGCTTTCAATGAAAGCTCCAGTCCAAAACACTAGACATGGCCAATGGCCAGCCAAGCTTCAGCATTTAACATCAGAGTATATTGCTCTTGATAACAAATTGCTGCCTCAGTCCAAATAAATTTAGACATGGCTTTACAGCCAGCCAGGCTTCACATGCTTCATGAAACACTAGAATTCATTCTTAAAAATTTTGAATAAAATTTTTGAAAACAAATTTTTTTTTTCGAAAACAGGTGAGAAAATTTTAGAAATATTTTTGAAAAATTTTTGAAAATAAAATAAAAAGAAAATTACCTAATCTGAGCAACAGGATGAACCGCCAGTTGTCCATACTCGAACAATCCCCGGCAACGGTGCCAAAAACTTGGTACGCGGAATCGTGATTACACTTTAATTATGTAAATATTCTAGCTTACACCACGAAGATTCCAATTAAGAGATCTAAGAGACACTCATTCAATCTAAGGTAGAACGGAAGTGGTTGTCAGGCACACGTTCATAGGGAATAATGATGATGGTCACGTTCATCACATTCAGATTGAAGTATGAATGAATATCTTAGAAGCGAAACAAGATGAATTGAATAGAAAACAGTAGTACTTTGCATTAATCTTTGACGAACAGCAGAGCTCCACACCTGAATCTATGGAGTGTAGAAACTCTACCGTTAAAATTACATAAGTGAAAGGTCCAGGCATGGCCGAGAGGGCCAGCCCCCTAAAACGTGATCAATAGTCTCCTAAGATGAACAATGGATTAAAACTGAGACCAAAGATTCCTAATACAATAGTAAAAGGTCCTATTTATAATAAACTAGCTACTAGGGTTTACAGAAGTAAGTAATTGATGCATAAATCCACTTCCGGAGCCCACTTGGTGTGTGCTTGGGCTGAGCTTGAGTGTTGCACGTGTAGAGGTCCTTCTTGGAGTTGAACGCCAGCTTTTGTGCCAGTTTGGGAGTTCAACTCTGGTTTTGGCTCCTTTTCTGGCGCTGGACGCCAGATTTGGGCAGAAAGCTGGCGTTGAACGCCAGTTTACGTCGTCTATTCTTGGACAAAGTATGGACTATTATATATTTCTGGAAAGCCCTGGATGTCTACTTTCCAACGCAATTGGAAGCGCGCCATTTCGATTTCTGGAGCTCCATAAAATCCACTTTGAGTGTAGGGAGGTCAGAATCCAACAGCATCAGCAGTCCTTCTTCAACCTCTGAATCTGATTTCTGCTCAAGTCCCTCAATTTCAGTCAGAAAATACCTGAAATCACAAAAAAACACACAAACTCATAGTAAAGTCCAGAAATATGAATTTAACATAAAAACTAATGAAAACATCCCTAAAAGTAACTAGATCCTACTAAAAATATACTAAAAACAATGTCAAAAAGCGTATAAATTATCCGCTCATCACCTTACCATACACAAGTTGGTATGGAGAAGTCCTTATAGGAGTCTTGAATGCTGTTCTGTAAGCCCACAGAGCATCATCCAAGCTTCTAGCCCAATCCTTTCTACGGGTACTTACAGTCCATTCCAGGATTCTTTTTAGTTCTCTATTAGAAACTTCAGCTTGTCCATTTGTCTGTGGATGATATGGAGTCACCACCTTGTGGCGAATCCCATACCGGACCATGGCAGAGTAAAGCTGTTTGTTGCAGAAGTGAGTGCCCCCATCACTGATTAGTACTCTAGGGACACCAAACCTACTGAAGATATGTTTCTGGAGGAACTTCAGCACTATTTTAGTATCATTGGTGGGTGTGGCAATGGCCTCTACCCATTTTGATACATAGTCAACTGCCACCAGAATATAAGTGTTTGAGTATGATGGTGGGAAAGCTCCCATGAAGTCAATTCCCCATACATCAAACAACTCAATCTCCAAGATTCCCTGTTGAGGCATGGCATAACCATGAGGCAGATTACCAGCTCTTTGGCAACTGTCACAGTTACGTACAAACTCTCGGGAATTCCTATAGAGTGTAGGCCAGTAGAAGCCACATTGGAGGACCTTGGTGGCTGTTCGCTCACCTCCGAAATGGCCTCCATATTTTGATCCATGGCAATGCCATAAAATCCTCTGTGCTTCTTCTCTAGGCACACACCTACAAATTATTCCATCTGCACATCTCTTAAAGAGATAGGGTTCATCCCACAAGTAGTACTTTGCATCAATAATTAATTTTTTCTTTTGTTGCCTGCTGTACTCCTTGGGTATGAACCTTGCAGCTTTATAGTTTGCAATATCTGCAAACCATGGTGTTTCCTAGATGGCAAACAAATGCTCATCCGGAAAGGTCTCAGAGATCTCAATAGAGGTGGGAAACTCCCCTTCTACTGGTTCTATCCGGGACAGATGATCAGCCACTTGGTTCTCTATCCCTTTTCTGTCTCTTATTTCTATATCAAACTCTTGCAGAAGCAACACCCATCTTATGAGCCTGGGTTTTGAATCCTGCTTTGTGAGTAGATATTTAAGAGCAGCATGGTCAGTGTACACAATCACTTTTAATCCTACTAAGTATGATCTAAACTTGTCAATGGCATAAACCACTGCAAGCAATTCTTTTTCTGTGGTTGTGTAATTTTTCTGGGCATCATTTAAAACACGGCTAGCATAATAAATGACATGCAGAAGCTTGTCATGCCTCTGCCCCAGTACTGCACCAATGGCGTGGTCACTGGCATCACACATTAATTCAAATGGTAAAGTCCAGTCTGGTGCAGAAATAACTGGTGCAGAGTCTCAAACACAAATGGCGTATCAGCAGCTAGCAGATTGCTCAGGAGTTTTGCAATTTTTGAAAAATCCTTTATAAACCTCTTGTAGAATCCTGCATGCCCCAGAAAGCTTCTGATTGCCTTAACGTTAGCAGGTGGTGGTAATTTTTCAATTACTTCCACTTTAGCTTGATCCACCTCTATGCCCTTGTTTAAAATTTTATGCCCAAGGACAATTCCTTTAGTCACCATAAAGTGACATTTTTCCCAGTTTAAAACTAGGTTGGTCTCTTGGCATCTTTTCAGAACAAGTGCTAAATGGTCAAGGCAGGAACTGAATGAGTCTCCAAATACTAAAAAGTCATCCATGAAGATTTTCAGAAATTTCTCTACCATATCAGAGAAGATAGAGAGCATGCGCCTTTGAAAGGTTGCAGGTACATTACACAGACCAAAAGGCATTCTCCTGTAAGCAAATACTCCAGAAGGACATGTGAATGCTGTTTTCTCTTGGTCCTGAGGATCTACTGCAATTTGGTTGTGACCTGAATAGCCATCCAAAAATCAGTAATATTCATGACCTGTTAGTCTTTCTAGCATCTGGTCTATGAATAGTAAAGGAAAATGATCCTTTCTGGTGGCTGTGTTGAGCCTTCTGTAGTCAATACACATGTGCCACCCTGTAACTGTTCTTGAAGGAACCAGTTCATTTTTTCATTATGAACCACTGTCATGCCTCCCTTCTTGGGAACAACTTGAACAGGGCTCACTCAGGGGCTATCAGAAATCGGGTAAATAATCCCAGCCTCCAGTAATTTGGTGACCTCTTTCTGCACCACTTCCTTCATGGCTGGATTTAGCCGCCTCTATGGTTGAACCACTGGCTTAGCATCATCCTCCAATAGGATCTTGTGCATACATCTAGCTGGGCTTATGCCCTTAAGGTCACTTATGGACCACCCAAGGGCTGTCTTGTGTGTCCTTAGCACTTGAATTAGTGCTTCCTCTTCCTGTGGATTTAAAGCAGAGCTTATGATCATTGGAAAAGTGTCACCTTTTCCCAGAAATGCATATTTCAGGGATGGTGGTAATGGCTTGAGCTCGGGTTTAGGAGGTTTCTCCTCTTCCTGAGGAAATCTCAAAGGCTCTTTTAGTTCCTCTGAACCCTCCAAATCAGGCTGAAAATCTTTAAAGATGTCTTCCAGCTCTGATTCGAGACTCTTAGCCATGTTGACCTCCTCTACCAAAGAGTCAATGAGATCAACTTTCATGCAGTCTTTTGGTGTGTCTGGATGCTGCATGGCCTTGACAGCATTCAACTTAAACTCATCCTCATTGACTCTCAGGGTTACTTCCCCCTTTTGGACATCAATGAGAGTTCGTCCAGTTGCTAGGAAAGGTCTTCCTAGAATGAGAGTAGCACTCTTGTGCTCCTCCATTTTGAGCACTACAAAGTCAGTGGGAAAGGCAAATGGCCCAACCCTGACAATCATGTCCTCAATCACGCCTGATGGGTATTTAAGGGAGCCATCAGCAAGTTGGAGACATATCCGGGTTGGTTTAACTTCTTCAGTTAAACCAAGCTTTCTGATAGTGGATGCAGGTATTAAGTTGATGCTTGCCCCATGATCACATAAAGCTGTCTTGGTGCAATTACCCTCTAATATGCATGGTATCAGAAAGCTCCCGGGATCTTTAAGCTTTTTTGGAAAGCTTTTCAGAATGACTGCACTGCATTCTTCAGTGAGAAGAACTCTTTCAGTTTCTCTCCAATCCTTCTTATGACTCAAGATCTCCTTCATGAACTTGGCATAAGAAGGTATTTGCTCAAGTGCCTCTGCAAATGGAATCTTTATTTCAAGAGTCCTGAGGTAATCTGCAAAGCGAGCAAATTGCTTATCCTACTCCTCTTGGTGGAGTTTTTGAGGATAAGGTATCTTGGCTTTATATTCCTCAACCATAGTTGCTGCAGGTTTATTTCCTACAGAGGTGGTTGGAGAAGCCTTTTTAGAGGGGTTGTTATCAGCACTTGTGAGTGTCTGATCCCTCACTGGCATTTGAATGCCAGGGTTAGAAGTTGGAGTGGCATTGGACGCAAACTCCTTACTTGTTCCTGGCGTTTGAATGCCAGAACTGAGCTTCCATTGGGCGTTTGACACCAAATCCTTGCATGTTTCTGGCGTTTGAACGCCATAGTTATTCCTCTCTGGGCTCTTACTGTCCTCAGAGGGATTTTAGATAGCAGTTTGTTCTTTTCTTGGCTTCCTGCTGCCTTGAAGTGAGGTATTTAATGTTTTCCCACTTCTTAATTAAACTGATTGGCACTCTTCTGTTATTTGTTTTGATAACTGTTGTTCTGTTTGCTTCAACTGTACCTCCATATTTATATTAGCCATTCTTGTGTCTTGTAGTATCTCCTTGAATTCGGCCAGCTGTTTTGTTAGAAAGTCTAATTGCTGATTGAATTCAGTAATTTGTTCTGCAGGACTGAGTTCAGCAGTTACTGTTTTAGCCTCTTCTTTCATGGAAGATTCACTATTTAGGTACATATGCTGATTTATGGCAACTGTATCAATAAGCTCTTGAGCCTCTTCAATTGTCTTTCTCATGTGTATAGATCCACCAGCTGAGTGATCTAGAGAAATTTGAGCTTTCTCTGTAAGCCCATAATAGAAGATGTCTAACTGCACCCATTCTGAAAACATTTCAGAGGGACATTTTCTTAGCATCTCTATGTATCTCTCCCAGGCATCATAAAGAGATTCATTATCTCCTTGTTTAAAGCCTTGGATGTCCAGCCTTAGCTGTGTCATCCATTTTGGAGGGAAGTATTGATTCAGAAATTTTTCTGACAGTTGTTTCCATGCCCTTATGCTAGCCTTAGGTTGGTTATTTAACCACCTCTTAGCTTGGTCTTTTACAGCAAATGGAAATAGTAATAATCTGTAGACATCCTGATCTACTTCCTTATCATGTACTGTGTCAATAATCTATAAAAACTGTGCCAGAAACTCTGTAGGTTCTTCTTGACGAAGACCAGAATACTGGCAACTTTGCTGCACCATGATAATGAGCTGAGGATTCAACTCAAAGCTACTGACTCCAATGGAGGGTATACAGATACTACTCCCATATGAAGCAGTAGTGGGGTTGGCATATGACCCCAAAGTCCTTCTGGACTGTTCAATTCCACTTAGATCCATGATGGAAAAAAGGAAATTGATATGAATAGCAAATAGAATATATTTTTATTTTTGTTATTTTTTTTAAAAGAGAGCGAAAGAAAAAAAATGAAATAAAATAACTAGAAATTAAATATAGATTTCGAAAATTAAGAATAAAAAATTTTAAAACTAAAATAATTACTTAATTAAGAGGATTTGAAAAACTTTGGATATGATTTTTAAAAAAGATTTTAAATTTTGAAATAGAAATATGAATTTTAAAAGCAATTTTCAAAAATTCACTTTAAAATAGAGAGAAAAGATATTTTTTTGATTTTTGAATTTTAAAACTTATTTTCAAAAATTTTGGAGGGAAATACCAAGGAACACCAAACTTAAAAATTTTAAGATCAAAACATAAGGAAGACTCAAGAACACTTTGAAGACTCACAAGAACAACAAGAACATGAAGATAGAACACCAAACTTAAAATTTTTAGAAAACCAAAATAAAATTTTCGAAAACTAAAGAAAAATCAACAAGAAAACACCAAACTTAAAGTTTGGCACAAGATTTATTCAAAGAAAAATTATTTTTGAAAAAGTTTTTAAAAAACAAGATAGCCAATTACCAAGAACATAAGCACAACGCCCTAACTAATTGAGCTATAAATTTAACGTGTTTTAATAAGGTATTTAATAAATAAAAAAATTTTTAGATACTAATAATTCGAAAATACACAAGAAAAATAAGAAAAATCACAAAACAAGAAAAACTAAAGATCAAACAAGGAAAATAAACAAGAACAACTTGAAGATTAAGAAAGAACAATGAACACAAATTCGAAAATTTAAAAGAAAATAAAAACATGCAATTGACACTAAACTTAAAATATGAAACTAAACTCAAACAGAAAAACTCAATTATCAGTTTATAAAATTTTCGAAAAAAATTTAAAAAGAGAAAATAAGGATTTAAAAAAAATTTCAACCAAGAACAATAATAGAAGACTCTAAACCAAAAAGAAAAAGTTTTTCCTAATCTAAGCAACAAAATAGACCGTCAGTTGTCCAAACTCGAACAATCCCCGGCAACGGCGCCAAAAACTTGGTGCACGAATTGTGAATCACACTTTTCACAACTCGTACAACTAACCAGCAAGTGCACTGGGTCGTCCAAGTAATACCTTACGTGAGTAAGGGTCGAATCCCACGGAGATTGTTGGCTTGAAGCAATCTATGGTTATCTTGTAACTCTTAGTCAGGATATGAATTATATTTATCAGTTTGAATTGCGAGAAATAAAAGAGCATGAAATAAATACTTGTTCTGTAGTAATGGAGAATATGTTGGAGTTTTGGAGATGCTTTGTCTTCTGAATCTCTTCTTTTCCCCTGTCTTCTTCTTCAAGCACGCAAGGTTCCTCCTATGGCAAGCTGTATATTGGTGGATCACCGTTGTCAATGGCTACCATCCGCCCTCTCATTGAAAATGGTCCAGGTGCGCTATCACCGCCCGGCTAATCATCTGTCGGTTCTCACTCATGTTGGAATAGGATCCGTTGGTCCTTTTGTGTCTGTCACTACGCCCAACCTTTGTGAGTTTGAAGCTCATCACAGTCATTCAATCCTTGAATCCTACTCAGAATACCACAGACAAGGTTTAGACTTTCCGGATTCTCAAGAATGCTGCTAATGGATTCTAGCTTATACCACGAAGATTCTGATTAAGGAACCCAAGAAATACTTATTCAATCTAATGCAGAATGGAAGTGGTTGTCAGGCACGCATTCATAGGTTGAGAATGGTGATGAGTGTCACAGATCATCCCATTCATCATATTGAAGTGCAAATAAATATCTTTAGATAGAAACAAGCGTGTTTGAATGGAAAACAGAAGTAATTGTATTAATTCATCGAGACACAGCAGAGCTCCTCACCCCCAACAATGGAGTTTAGAGACTCATGCCGTCAAAGAGTACAAAGTTCATATCTAAAATGTCATGAGATACAAAATAAATCTCTAAAAGTTGTTTAAATACTAAACTAGTAACTTAGGTTTACAGAAAATAAGTAAACTAAGATAGATAGTGCAGAAATCCACTTATGGGGCCCACTTGGTGTGTGCTGGGGCTGAGACTTAAGCTTTACACGTGCCTAGGCTGTTTCTGGAGTTAAACGCCAGGTTGTAACCTGTTTTGGGCATTTAACTCGTACTTGTAACTTGTTTCTGGCGTTTAATGCCAGACTGCAACATGGAACTGGCGTTGAACGCCAGTTTACGTCGTCTATCCTTGAGAAAAGTATGAACTATTATATATTGCTGGAAAGCCCTGGATGTCTACTTTCCAACGCAATTGGGAGCGCGCCAATTGGGCTCTTATAGCTCCAGAAAATCCATTCCGAGTGCAGAGAGGTCAGAATCCAACAGCATCAGCAGTCCTTTTTCAGCCTGAATCAGATTTTTGCTCAGCTCCCTCAATTTCAGCCAGAAAATACCTGAAATTACAGAAAAATACACAAACTCATAGTAAAGTCCAGAAATATGAATTTGTCCTAGAAACTAATGAAAATATACCAAAAACTAACTAAAACATACTAAAAACTACATGAAATTAACCCCAAAAAGCGTATAAAATATCCGCTCATCAAGGAGCTTCAAGTGAAGGTGGCCAAGCTAGAGAAGGAGTTGGAGGGTGAGAAGGCAAGTTCTGTTGCTTTGGCGGCTTCTGTGAGGTTGGCTGAAGACACGGCATTGAGGCACAAGGATAGCTATGTCACATCCTACCGTGAGGTAATGCGTCTCAGGGTAGAGTTGGAGTCTACCCGGGTTGACTATGCCGAGCTCCAGGGTCACCTTGTAGGCCGCGTAAATGCTGCTTATGAGAAACTGAAGGAGCAAGTTCGAGTTCTTGCTCCCGAGGTCGACCTTACTCTCTTTAGTCTGGACAATGTCGTAAAGGAGGTCAAGATTGTCCCTGACGACCTTGATGACGACGATGTTGAACCTCTGCCTGTGCCGGTTGCCAAAGCCACTATTGTGCCGACTTCTTCAGCTCCTCCTGCTGGGGTTAGTCATCTCGAACCCAAGCCTGATTGTCAAATATTAAATCGAGATGACGGGATGGTGGATGCTGTGCCCCTCCAGACTCGTCCTCCTTCGCCCCATGTTGATGCAGCTTCTGGGAAACCTCTGGATCCTCTTTAGTTATTCTTGGTATATTTGTGTATGGCCCTGTCTGTGGGCTTTTGAACTGTTTATTTTTTGTAAATGGTATTTTGCTGACTGTTGACACTCTCTTGGTTGCTTGTTTAGCAACTTTATTTTGAAAAACAAAGCGGTTTCCAAGCTTTTGGGGATGATTTTGGTGGCCTCTGAAGCTTGCCGTTTTTATAGCTAGCAGTTTTTATATCATGTCTGTCTGCACTCGTCTTGGCACCTTTCTAGGTTTTTGGGAGTGTTGCAACTTTTCGTTGTCTAACCTCTTTGGGTTGGCTTGGTTCTTTTGCCTGATGTCATTTCCATCAATTCGTTTTGTTTGGACTTTGTTCAGGTCTTTGTTAGGAATTTTTTTTATATAACGCTGAGGTCGCCGATTTCGTTATGTCGGTTTTGTCCGAGCTGTTGTTGATAATCCTCTTTTTTTGGACCCCTTTTTAGGTCTCTTTCAGGGATTATTTTTGTAGCTTTATGTTTTGGACCGACCTCTTCGCGTCGAGTCCTTCTAAGTTATTTTGTAATCCTCTTTCTTGGACCTTGTTCAGGTCTCTTTCAGGGATTACTTTTATAACTTTTATTTTTTGGGCCGACTTCGTCATGTCGGGCCCTTCTATGTTATTTTTGTAATCCTCTTTCTTGGACCTTGTTCAGGTCTCTTTCAGGGATTACTTTTATAACTTTTATGTTTTGGGCCGACTTCGTCATGTCGAGCCCTTCTAAGTTATTTTTGTAATCCTCTTTCTTGGACCTTGTTCAGGTCTCATTCAGGGATTACTTTTATAACTTTTATGTTTTGGGCCGACTTCATCATGTCAAGCCCTTCTAAGTTAAAGTAATCCTCTTTTATAGGGTTGGCCAGACCTCTTTTCAGGGTTTACATATAACTTGGTTTGACTTGGTCCGACTTCTTAACGTCGGCCAGTCTTTAAGTTATTATTTAGCAATCCATTAAGACCTCGTCAGGTCTTTTCTCCGGATCACTTTCGATAACTTCTTGCATTATTCTGTTTTCATCTTTGCCGATTTGTAGAAGGTGAGTTCAATCCTTGTTTAGTCAACCTTGAGATGAATTTGGTTTTCATCTCTGCTGGTCTTTATCGTGTGCGTGTAGTGAATTTTATTTTCACTTTCTGCCGATTTGTTGCTTTATAATCGTGCGATGAATGTTTCAGATTTAATGCGTCTAGAAAACTTGTAGAACATCTAACATATTTTATTTAAAAGAAAATGCAAATATGTACATGTGAAGTTTTTATCCTTTTAAGTCGGATAATTTGTGGATCTCAACTTGGTGCCTCGTTATAAAACCTTTTTAGGAAAAAGAGTACATCTTATGCTGAGATCCCTTACCATTCCTAGCTATAGTACCTTCTTAGGTTGCAGGCGTGCCATGACCTGGGAAGCTCTCGCCCCTCGAGTTCGGACAGTCTGTAGTAGCCCTTCCCAAGTACTTCTATGACTCGGTAGGGTCCTTTCCAGTTTGCTGCCAACTTTCCTTCTCCGGGTCGAGTTGCTTCGATATCATTTCGTATTAGGATAAGATCATTCTCAGTGAAACCTCTTGGCACTACCTTTTGATTATATCTGGAAGCCATTCAACGATTTAGTGCTTCTTCCCTGATCCGAACTCTTTCTTGGATTTTAGGAAGTAGGTCGAGCTCTTCCCTTTGAAGTTGGGAGTTGGCTTCTTCATTGTAGTGGACTACTCTAGGCAATTCTTCATTGATCTCTACTGGGATCATTGCCTCCGTTCCGTATGCTAATCGGAAGGGTGATTCCCTTGTGGTGGAATGTGGCGTTGTTCGATATGCCCATAGGACATGTGGGAGTTCTTCGGCCCAAGCTCTCTTTGCGTCTTGTAATCTCCATTTTAGCCCACCCAATATGACTTTGCTGGCAACTTCGGCTTGTCCATTGGCTTGGGGATGTTCGATGGAAGTTAACTGGTGCTTTATGTTCAAGTCAGCTACTAATTTTCTGAAGCATGCATCTGTGAATTGGGTGCCATTGTCTATGGTAATGGAGTATGGAACCCCGAACCTTGTGACAATATTCCTATATAGGAATTTTCAACTTCTTTGAGCAGTGGCGTTAGCTAGGGGTTCTACCTCGATCCACTTTGTGAAATAGTCTACCCCTACTATGAGGAATTTAAATTGTCCCGATCCCTGAGAAAAGGGTCCGAGAAGGTCGAGTCCCCATTTTGCAAATGGCCAAGGTGAGGTTATGCTGATGAGCTCCTCGGGCGGGGCGATGTGAAAGTTGGCATGTTTTTGACATGGTGGACACGTCTTTACGAACTCTGTGGCCTCCTTTTGTAGAGTTGGCCAATAAAATCCTGCCCGAAGTACTTTTTTGGTGAGCGCTTGTGCTCCGAGACGATTGCCACAGATGCCACTGTGTATTTCTTCTAGAACTTCCCTCGTGTTGGAAGTCGGTACACATTTTAACAATGGTATTGAAATTCCTTTTTTGTATAGAGTATTATTTATAATAGTATAGTATTGTGCCTCCCGTTTTAACCTTTTTGCCTCCTTCTTGTCTGTAGGAAGTGTTTCTGTTTTGAGGTAGTTAATTATTGGAGTCATCCATCCTTGATCTAGACCTGTTATGGCTAGGACTTTTTCCTCTTCCGAGATTGACGGGTTTTGTAATATTTCCTGGATGAGGCTTCTATTGTTGCCTCCTGGTTTGGTGCTGGCTAGTTTTGAGAGTGCGTCAGCTCGGGCATTTTGTTCGCGGGGTATGTGGTAGATCTCATATTCCCGGAGTTGTCCGAGCTATTCCCTGGTTTTACCCAGGTACTTTTTCATAGTGGGGTCCTTGGCTTGGTAGCTCGCCGTTATTTGTGAAGAGATCATCTGTGAGTCACTGAAGATAATGAGTCTTTGAGCTCCGACCTCTTTAGCCAGCTTTAAACCAGCTAGTAGTGCCTCATATTCCGCCTGGTTGTTTGAGGAAGGGGACCCGAATTTGAGAGAGAGTTCGATTTGGGTTCCTTGATTACTTTCAATTATCACACCTGCGCCGCTTCCAGTTTTATTCGAGGAACCGTCCACGTAGAGATTCCATTCCGTGGGGGTTTCCCGGGTGTCTATAAATTCTACAATGAAGTCGGCTAAGTATTGTGATTTGATGGCTGTTCGAGCTTTGAAGGTCGAACTCGGACAACTCGACTGCCCATTGTAAGATTTTGCCCGCTAGATCTGTTTTCTGCAATATCCCTTTTATGGGCTGATTGGTCCGAACCTTAATGGTGTGAGCTTGGAAGTACGGGCGAAGTCATCGAGATGTTAGTATGAGAGCATAGGTAAATTTTTCTATTTTTTGGTAGTTTAGCTCAGATCCTTGTAATGCTTTACTGATGAAGTATACAGGTTGTTGCCCACTGTCGTCTTCTCGAACTAGTGCTGAGGCTACTGCCCGACTCCCTACCGTGAGGTATAATATGAGTAGTTCTCCTTCTCGTGGCTGAGATAGGATAGGTGGCTGTCCTAGGAATCTTTTGAAATCTTGGAAGGTTTGTTCGCACTCCATTTTCCATTCGAACCTCTATTTTTTCCTTAGAGTAGCATAGAAGGGAAGATATCTTATCGATGATCCCGCTAGGAATCTGGACAGGGTTGCCAATCTCCCGTTGAGTTGTTGTACCTCTTTGACACAAGTTGGGCTCTTCATGTTGAGTATGGCCTGACATTTATCCGGATTTGCCTCAATTCCTCTTTGTGTAAGCATAAAACCTAAGAACTTGCCGGCTTCTACTGCAAAGGTGCATTTTGCAGGATTGAGTCGCATGTCATGCTTCCTTATTGTGTCGAACACTTGGACCTGGTCAGACAATAATGTCTCTTCACTTTGTGTCTTTATCAACATGTCATCCACATAGACTTCCATGACTTTTTCGATATGATCTGAGAAGACTTTATTCATTAGCCTTTGATAAGTAGCTCCCGCATTTCTGAGACCAAAGGGCATCACAATGTAGCAGTAGTTTGCTTTTGGTGTTAATAATGAGGTTTTTTCTTGATCGGGTAGGTACATTGGGATTTGATTGTATCCGGATTATGCATCCATAAATGAGAGGTATTTATATCCGGAGGAGGCATCTACCAGAGCATCGATACTTGGGAGTGGATAAGGGTCTTTTGGGCAGGCTTTGTTGAGATCAGTATAGTTGGTGCACATTCGCCACTTCCCATTTGATTTTTTCACCAAGACGATGTTAGCTAGCCATAGTGGGTACTTGACTTCTCTTATGAATCCTGCCTCCAGTAGAGCTTGTACCTGCTCTTCCACAGCTTGGGATCATTTGGGTCCGAGTTTTCTACGCCTCTGTTGTACTGGCCGAGATCCAGGGTAAATTGCTAGCTTATGACACATTAACTCGGGGTCTATGGCTGGCATGTCTGCAGCCTTCCACGCAAAGAGGTCGGCATTTTCTCGTAAGAACTGTACGAGTGATTCTTTTATGTCTCCTTTTAGAATCGTGCCAATATTGGTTGTTTTGTCTGGGACATCTCCGATCTGGACTTTCTCTAATTCGCCTTTAGGTTGTGGACGGAGTTCTTCTCGCCTCTGAACTCTAGTAAGATCAATTGTGTGGAATTCTTCTCCTCCGCCTCTGAGATTTAGACTTTCG
Organism: Arachis ipaensis; assembly: GCF_000816755.2. Lineage (NCBI taxonomy): Eukaryota > Viridiplantae > Streptophyta > Magnoliopsida > Fabales > Fabaceae > Arachis > Arachis ipaensis. Next base: position 88,828,256 of record NC_029785.2, read on the forward strand.
TTGTAACAGCGGCGCGCCATCTTCTGATCTGCTTTTATCGTAGCTATCCCTTCTGCAGTTGGGAATTTCATGCATAGATGTGGAGTTGAGACTATTGCGCCAAGTTGATTTAATGTTGTCCGACCTATTAGGGCATTGTAGGCTGAACTCATGTCGACCACGATGTAGTCTATTTTGAGTGTTCTGGATTGGTTTCCTTTTCCGAAGGTTGTTTGTAGTGGGACGTATCCCAGTAGTTGCACTGGAGTGTCTCCTAGTCCGAACAGGCTGTTTGGATATGCTCTAAGTTCTTTATCTTCCAGGCCGAGCTTGTCGAAGGCAGTTTTGAATAAGATGTCGGCGGAGCTCCCTTGGTCTATCAGTGTGCGGTGGAGATTTGCATTTGCCAGTATAATGGTGATGACCATGGGATCGTCATGTCCTCGATGATACCGGATGCATCTTCTTTGGCAAATGTTCATACCCTGGGTCGAGCTACCCGACCTGGGATGATTGGCGACAAAGCGACCGACCTCTTCAGGTCAGGCTACCCGACCTCTTCTCAAAGAGGTCGGCCAAATCAACAGGAGAGCCCAATAAAAGGCCCAAATAGAGGAACGCGACCCAAATCCAAAGGCAATCCAAGCCTATAGAGATAAACGCGGTTCCCTTGAAGATAAGCTGACTTCACCCAAAATAAAGATAAGATAAGATAAGATAAGATAACTAACTAATCTTATCAGAAAGGTCAGCCCCATCTACTATAAATACACTGGAGCACCAGGTATAACTCATACTCTGATTCTACTATAAATACACCAGCCGGACACATCGGTTCCGACCAGTGCAGAAGATCTCGTCCGAGATCGACCTACCGTTTCAGGTAACCCCCGGAACATTGGCGCCGTTGTCGGGGACCTGGAAGTCATCCCATCACCATGGCGGATGACCATGACAACGACCACGATTCGGATTTAGAAGACAGAATGCCGCACAAAAACGTGGACACTACACTAAAAGATACCCCGGAAACCAACGGGAACAAAGACTCACCAAATCTAGGAGCAATAGAAGCACTTCAAGATCGCTTGAAGCAACTTGAAAAAGAAACCCAACAACAATGAGAGATCGGAAAGGATCTACAAAGAGAGGTATGGCGACGTCGAGAATTGGAAGAAAAATTACTGCAGTTAGAAGCCGATCTCAAATCAAAAGCCCCTTCGATAATTCCTGAGGAAAGCTCATGCAAAGAACAGGATCCATTCACCAGGGAGATCATGAAAACCAAAATCCCAAAGGACTTCAAACTCCCGGATATGACTTTATATGATGGTACCACAGATCCCAACCACCATCTCAGCAATTTCAGAAGCAGAATGTACCTTACCGATGCCTCAGATGCCGTTCGCTGCAAAGCTTTTCCAACAACTCTCACGAAGACAGCAATCCGATGGTTCGACAACTTACCTCCAAAGTCCATCTCAAACTTCGATGACCTGGCCAAAAAGTTCCTGGCCAGATTCTCCATCCAGAAAGATAAGGCCAAGCATGCCCCCAGTTTACTAGGGATTAAGCAAGGAGATCGGGAGAGCCTCCGCAACTACATGGAAAGATTCAACAAAACATGCATGGACATACAAAGCTTGCCAACAGAGGCCGCCATCATGGGACTCATCAATGGCCTACGAGAAGGACCATTTAGCCAATCTATATCAAAAAAGTACCCTACCTCCTTAGACAAAGTATAGGAGCAAGCAGAAAAATACATCAACATGAAAGAAAATGCGCGGTTGGGAGAAACCTCAAAATCGGGGGCCTCCTACCGTGACAGAGACAAGGAATCTAAAAGAAAAGAAGATCGACAAGGGGAGAAAATAAAAAAATACCATAATTACACTCCCCTCAGAGCATCCCTAGTCGAAATATACAAAAAGGTCTGCCATACAGAAAAAATTCCCCCAGCATGGCCCCTCAAAGGCAAAAGGGGAGGAGGAAATCGGAAGGAATATTGTGAATATCATCGGGTGAGAGGATACTCCACCAACGAATGCTTCGACTTGAAAAATATCATAGAAAAATTGGTGAGGGAAGGAAAATTAGATCGATTCCTGGCCACCCGAGATGATGATCAAAGAAAGAGACGAAGGGATGAAGATACCGAATGAACAGAACGATCACCTCGGACACCAGAAAGACATGTCCACATGATACATAGCGGATTCGCAGCAGGAGGGATCTCCAAATCCTCCCGCAAAAGGTATCTCAAAGAAGTATATCATGTCGAAGGAGAGGAGGAAACACTCAACATCCCAGCGATAACATTCACTAAGGAGGACGCGTCCGGCATCATCACAGGACACGACGATCCCATGGTTATCACCATCATATTGGCAAACGCCAACCTACACCGCACCTTAATAGACCAAGGGAGTTCTGCCGACATCTTATTTAAAACAGCCTTTGATAAACTCGGCTTAGAAGAAAAAGAACTTAAAGCATATCCAAACAGTCTGTTCGGGTTAGGAGATACCCCGGTTCGACCACTAGGATACATACCACTACATACAACCTTCGAAAAAGGGGACCAATCCAGGACCCTCAAAATAGACTACATCGTAGTCAATGTAAGTTCAGCTATGCTCTCATAGGTCAGACAACACTCAACCAACTCGGTGCAATAGTCTCGACTGCACACCTATGTATGAAATTCCCAACTTCAAAAGGGATAGCCACGATAAAAGCAGACCAGAAGATGGCACGTCTGATGCGCATAAACTAGTTATGCTACGATTTAGGAAATTGCACGATCGGCAAAATTCCTTCCGGCAAGTGCACCGGTTATCGTCAAGTAAAAACTCACAATAGAGTGAGGTCGAATCCCACAAGGATTGGTTGAGTGAGCAATTCGGATTAGAAGTATGTTCTAGTTGAGCGGAATCAAAATTTAGATGAGAATTTCGGAATGTAAAATTGGCGGGAAACGTAAATGACAAGAAATTTAAATGGCGGAATCTTAAATTGCATGAATTAAAGAGCAGAAGCTAAATTGCTGAAATTAAAAGGGAATGGGGGTGATTGCATGAATTGAGTTGCAGAATGTAAAGAGAAAGTGGAAAACCACTTCTTTCATGACGGGATTCAATCTTCTCTGAGCTTGAATGGAGGGTCTAGCATCCTCTTCTAACAAGATTTTATGCATGCATATGGATGAACTTATCCCCTTCAAATCTGCTAGGGTCCATCCAATGGCATCTTGATGAGTTTGTAGCACCTTGATCAATTCTCCTTCCTGTTCTTGGCTCAGGGCAGAGCTAATGATAACAGGGTGACTCTCATCACTACCCAAGTATGCATACTTGAGATTAGGGGGCAATGCTTTGAGCTCAGGTTTTGGTGCTTCCTTCTCTTCTTTCACTCTCTCTGGCGTGCTGGGCATGGTTGTTTCAGCAGCCTTGATGTCACTAACTTCAATATCCTTGGTGAACTCCTCCTCTGCCACTTCCTTTATTGTTTATTGGTTACTTTAAGCTCAAGAAAATGCATAAAACATCTAAAACTATCAAAAAAATGCTAGTGAAACTAGCCTAAGATGCCTTGGCATCAACGTCGCTATTATAATGAAAGCCTAAACTTCAGAGGAAAAGGAGAATAGTTCCACACAATCGAGTTGGGCGGAGTTCAATGACGGGAAGATCTTCGTCCCCAACCAGAGGGCGAGATAGAAAAGATTCAGATCGGGGACACCCCGGAAAAAGCAACTAATATTGGTACAATCCTCAAAAGATATTTAAAAGAATTACTAATACAATTCTTACGAGATAACGTCGACCTCTTTGCATGGAAAGCCGCAGACATGCCAGGCATAGACCCAAAACTAATGTGTCATAAGTTGGCAGTTTACCCAGGATCTCGACCAGTGCAGCAAAGACGAAGAAAACTTGCGCCAGAGCGATCCCAGGCTGTGGAAGAGCAAGTACAAGCACTGCTGGAAGCCGGATTTATAAGAGAAGTCAAATACCCACTATGACTAGCCAACGTCATCTTGGTGAAAAAATCGAATGGGAAGTGGCGAATGTGCACCGATTACACTGATCTCAACAAAGCTTGCCCAAAAGATCCATACCCACTCCCAAGTATTGACGCCCTGGTAGATGCTCCTCTGGATATAAATATCTCTCGTTTATGGATGTATATTCAGGATACAACCAAATTCCCATGTATCCACCAGATCAAGAAAAGACCTCGTTCTTAACACCAAAAGTGAACTACTGTTACATCGCGATGCCTTTCGGTCTCAAGAACGCAGGAGCTACTTATCAAAGACTAATGAATAAAGTTTTCTCGGATCACATTGGAAAGATCATGGAGGTCTATGTGGACGACATGCTAATAAAAACACAAAGTGAAGAGACATTATTGTCCGACCTGGCTCAAGTGTTCGACACCATAAGGAAGCATGACATGCGACTCAATCTCGCAAAATGCACCTTTGCAGTAGAAGCAGGTAAATTCTTAGGTTTCATGCTCACTCAAAGAGGAATTGAAGCAAATCCAGACAAATGTCAGGCCATACTCAACATGAAAAGCCCAACCTGTGTCAAAGAAGTACAGCAACTCAACGGGAGATTGGCCGCCCTATCCCGATTCTTAGCAGGAGCCGCGATAAGATCTCTCCCCTTCTATGCTACTTTAAGAAAGGGAAAACAGTTCGAATGGACAATAGAGTGCGAACAAGCCTTCCAAGACTTTAAGAAGTTCTTAGGACAGCCACCTATTCTATCCCGACCACGAGTAGGAGAACCACTTATATTATATCTCACAGTGGGAAGCAGGGCAGTAGCATCAGCACTAGTCAGAGAAGACGAAAATGGACAACAACTCGTCTACTTTATTAGTAAAGCACTACAGGGATCCGAGCTGAACTACCAAAAAATAGAAAAATTTGCATATACGCTCATTCTAACATCTAGACGACTCCGCCCTTACTTCCAGACCCACACCATCAAAGTTCGCACCAACCAACCCTTGAAAGGAATATTGTAGAAAACAGATTTAGCAGGAAGAATTCTACAATGGGCAGTCGAGTTGTCAGAGTTCGACCTCCAATATGAAGCTCGGACGGCCATTAAGTCACAATATCTGGCCGATTTTATCGCAGAATTTACGGATGCCCTGGAAACCCTCACAGAGTGGAATCTTTATGTGGACGGTTCTTCAAATAAAATTGGAAGCGGCGCAGGAGTGATAATAGAAAGCAACCAGGGAACCCAAGTTGAGCTCTCCCTCAAGTTCGGGTTCCCGGCTTCGAATAACTAAGCAGAATACGAAGCACTGCTAGCTGGTTTGAAGCTGGCTGAAGAGGTTGGAGCTCGAAAACTCAACATCTACAGCGATTCGTAAGTTGTCACATCACAAATAACAGGGAACTACCAAGCTAAAGATCCCACCATGAAAAGGTATTTAGATAAGACCAAGCAACAGCTCGGACAAATCAGGGAATATAAGATATACCACATACCCCGAGAACAAAATGCTCGAGCTGACGTACTATCGAAACTAGCCAGCACTAAACCAGGAGCAACAATAGAAGCCTCATCCAGGAAATGTTACAGAACCCGTCAATCTCGGAAGAGAAAAAAGTCCTAGCCATAACAAACCAGGACCAAGGATGGATGACTCCCATAATTAACTACCTCAGAGCAGGAACACTCCCCACAGAAGAAAAAGAGGCAAAAAGGCTAAAAAGGGAGGCACAGTACTACACCATTATAAACAACATCCTGTACAAAAGAGGGATCTCAGTACCATTACTGAAATGTGTACCGACCTCCCACACAAAGGAAGTGTTAAAAGAAGTACACGGCGGCATTTGTAGCAATCACCTCGGAGCACGAGCTCTAGCCAAAAAAGTGCTCCGGACGGGGTTTTATTGGCCAACTCTACAGAAAGAAGCTACAAAATTTGTAAAGACATGCCCACCATGTCAGAAACATGCCAACTTTCACATCGCCCCACCAGAAGAGCTCGTCAGTGTAACTTCCCCTTGGCCATTTGCAAGGTGGAGGCTCGACCTTCTTGGCCCCTTCCCCCAGGGGTCAGGACAAGTTAAATTTTTCATAGTAGGGGTAGACTATTTCACAAAATGGATTGAGGCAGAGCCCCTTGCCAACGCCACCGCTCAAAGAAGCCAGAAATTCCTATATAGAAAGATTGTCACAAGGTTTGGGGTTCCACACTCCATCACCACGGACAATGGCACCCAATTCACAGACGCAGGTTTCAGGAGACTAGTAGCCGACTTAAATATAAAACACCAGTTCACCTCCGTCGAACACCCTCAAGCCAATGGACAGGCCGAAGCCGCCAACAAAGTCATATTGGCTGGGTTGTAACGGAGACTACAAGATGCAAAGGGAGCTTGGGCCTAAGAACTTCCGCAAGTCCTATGGGCATATCGAACAACGCCACACTCCACCACAAATGAATCACCATTTCGACTAGCATATGGAGTGGAGGCAATGATCCCAGTAGAGATCGAGGAAGGGTCATCCAGAGTAGTCCACTACAATGAAGAAGCCAACTCCCAAATTCAGAGGAAAAAACTCGACCTACTACCTGAAATCCAAGAAAGAGCTCGGATCAAGGAAGAAGCACTAAAACGACGGATGGCTTCCAGATATAATCAAAAGGTAGTGCCGAGAAGTTTCACAGAGAATGATCTCATATTAATTCGAAATGATATCGGAACAACTCGACCAGGAGAAGGAAAGTTGGCAGCAAACTGGAAAGGACCCTACCGAGTTGTAGAAGTACTCGGGAAGGGCTACTACAGACTGTCTGAACTCGATGGATGAGAGATTCCTAGGTCATGGCATGCCTACAAGCTAAGAAGGTACTACAGTTAGAAGAAATAAAAGATCTCATCATTGGATGCACTCTTTTTCCCGAAAATTTTTTTTAATGAGGTACCAAGTTGAGACTCAGACAATCCCATATGTATATATTTGCACTTTTCCTTTAAATAAAATATATTTTAGATATTCTACAAAGATTCCAAGACGCATTAATCTGAAGCATTCATCGTCTGATTATAAAGCAACAGATCGACAGAAAGTGAAAAATAATTTCACTGCACGATCACGATAAAGACAAACCGTCCGATAACGGTGAAAACGCGATTCACCCAAAGGACGATCTAGAGATGACAACCACTTTCTACAAAGCGGCAAAGATGAACACAGAATAATGTAAGAAGTTATCGAAAGTGATCTAACAAGAACCTGACGAGGTCTTACAGATCGCTAAAATAATAACTTAAAGACTAGTCGAACATTAAGAAGTCGAACCAAGTCAAACCAAGTTATAAGTAAACCCTGGAAAGAGGTCTGGCCAACCCTATTAAAGAGGATTACTTTAACTTAGAAGGGCCCGACATAACAAAGTCAGCCCAAAACGAAAAGTTATCAAAGTAGTCCCTGAAAGAGACCCGACAAAGGTCCAAGAAAGAGGATTACGAAGTAACTTAGAAGAGATCGACACAAAGAAGTCGGTCTCCTACAACAAAAAGTTATAAAAGTAATCCCTGAAAGAGACCTGACAAAGGTCCAAGAAAGAGGATTACAAAGTAACTTAGAAGAGATCGACACAAAGAAGTCGGTCTCCTACAACGGAAAGTTATAAAAGTAATCCCTGAAAGAGACCTGACAAAGGTCCAAGAAAGAGGATTACGAAGTAACTTAGAAGAGATCGACACAAAGAAGTCGGTCTCCCACAAATCGGTTATAAAAGAAATCTCTAAAAGAGACCTGACCAAGGTCCAAAAAGGAAGATTACTTTAAATACTTAAAAGATCGACATCGGTCGACTACTTGGAAAAAGACAAAGAAGTCGGGCATGGATCGTTAAAACGGATCCACACATCAACAATAAACCGGTTCAAAAAAGCTAACCAAACAAGCCCTAAAAAAAAAAAGCCAAGACAGGCGCAAGCAAATGTGACGTAAAAGCCTCAGGGTCAAACCCAAAAGCTCAGAAGCTATTCATTGTGTTTTTAAATAATATTGCTAAACAAGCAACCAGAAAAAGTGTCAACAAAATAAACCAAAGAGTTTTAAAGCCCACAAGCCGGGCCAACTACAAAAATATCCAACATAAATCAGCTAAAGGTTAGAAGGCTTCTTAGCAGCATCAGTCTGAGGAGAAGGAGGGCGAGCCTGGAGAGGAACAGCATCCACAGTACCATCGTCCCGGTGTAAAATCTGACAGTCAAAATCAGAAGCGAGAGGGTCGACCTTGGCAGGAGGAATAGTAGGCGCTGACATCTTGGCAGAAGACACAGGGAGGGGATCGACCTCATCATCATCATCCCCATCATCAGGAACAATCTTGCCATCCCTGACAATGTTGTCTAAGCTAAAGGGAGTGAGATCGGCCTCGGGAGCAATAACCCGAACTTTCTCCTTCAAGTTCTCGTAAGCAGCAGTCACGCTGCCAACGAGATGACTTTGGAGCTCAGAATAATCTTCCCGGACATTGTCGAGCTCCCCCCTCAGACGCAACATCTCCCGATAGGATGTAACGTAACTATCCTTGTGCATCATGGCTGTGTCCTCAGCCAACCTCAAAGAAGCTGCCAGTGATTGAGAACTCGCCTTCTCGTTCTCTAAGTCCTTCTCCAGCTTGGCTACCTTTATCTCAAGTTCCTCCTTCAACTCCTTCATCCGATCAAACTCTTGTTTTGCCTCCTCCATAAACGCTTTAGTGGCATGGAGAGGGAGATTCTGAGCAGTCCGATATATGGCGGCCGCCATATACGCTATCTTTACGTGATTTCGGGCCATAAATTCCAAGTGATGGAGGATGGACACATCATCCGTAGAGAGGGAGCCATAGGGACCGATTTGCTGATCCACAAACTCAATGGCATTGAATTCAGGAGCATCGAGGTCAAAGGGCTCGGCTGTTTTTTGTTTTTTATTGGGAGGAGCAACAGATGGAGCGACAGAAGTAGGGTGAGGATCCACCAAACGGACTCGGGGTGTAGGGACCACCTTCTTCACCCGAGGAGAACTCGGGACTGATGGCTTCTCGCGCATTTGGGAGGACCCCTCCCCAGCCGCCTTGGCCGCAATATTCCTAGCAGCAGTCGCCCTCTGCGCCCTCTTAAAAGCTTTCATAGCTTCATTATTCTTCATTGCCTCTGCAAATAAAACAGAAAATTCAGCTACAAGTCGGACAAGTCGGAAAAGGCAGCTACAAGCAACATAAACAAGATAATAAAAGAAACACAAAGATACCCAGTTCAGTTTGAAGAAGAGAAGGATTGGTCAGAAATTTCTTTGTGTCAAGATGGGGAGGTTGACCCCAGCGTTCTTCCAAGATATTAATAAAGGCTCGCTCAGCCTCATCCAACATTTCCCACGAATACCTGGAGATCCTCACGTCTTTTTGCCATTCCAAGGGAAAAACAAGTTCGTCATTCTCATCCAGAAAAAAGGGCCGAGCTCCTTCAACAGCTCGGACCTTGAAAAAGTAGTTTTTAAAATCACGGAACGACTCGTCAAACATGGAAAAAACCTTCTTTCCCTGGGTAGAAACTCTCTTGTCAGAAGAGGGAGGGACAAGTTCATAGTTCTTCTCATCACCAGAATTACTACAGACACTATGAAACTGCCTAAGCTGAGCACAAATTTCAGAATCAACCAGCGAGACACACATGAGAACCATGGAGTCCACCCAATCGGCCATACCCGCGGGAACCTGGGAAGGCATCTCTACAACGTTATTTCGGGAAGACATGAGGTCAACTAAATCCTACAAAAAGAAAAGAAGAATGGATTACTTAAAAACATCTCAGACAGGGGGCAAAACATCTCAACGGGCGGATAACCAAAAAAGGTAAAACCCCAAGACTCAAGACAAAAAGTCTTGGGGCATTCCTTGGAGGCAGTAAACAAGCAAGGTCTTTAAGTTATTTCTACAGCCTACAGCCCAGCACTCATCAAAATAAAACCCAGGAAGAAAACAAAGGAAGCAAAACCGCAAAAGGTCCACCCTTCTACAATTTATCAGGAGAAAGCACTATTTCTACAGTTTATCAGAAATTCCAAAAAGGGACAAGCGGAAAAACAGCAAAGGCGCAAACTTTTTCAAAAATCAAGTAAAAAATCATCAGCAAAGAACAAGCACTAACATCGAACATACCAAATAGAGATCATCAAAGACATAACCTTTTTTCAGAATCAAACAAAGTCATCATTTCAAAGCTTCAAATACAAAAGCATTCACAAACATGCAAAGTTCTGAAAGTATCGAGCAACAGATGGAGAAACTACAAGACACACAGTGATCAGCAAAAAAGACGAAAAGATCCAAACTTTCTCAAAACAAACACAAAAAGGGTGTAGAGGAAGGAAGAAAGAAGAGTCAAACCTGCGAAATGAGAGAAAACTGCGAAGAAAAGCAGGGAAGCAGAAAGCAAGAGCCAGAATCACCCCTTCTCCCACGAAAAAGCAAAGTGACAAAGCAACGTCGCTAGGCAAAAATGCGAAACTGCAAACCCCAGGTAGAAGCTTCAGAAAAATCAAAAAGGTCGAAAGCGAGAGAATAAAAAAAAGAAATATGAAGAAGTTACGAAAAGGGTGAAGGAGAGAAACCGTTTCTTGAGTACAAAATTCAAAAATAGAGAAGTTAGGGGAAACGGGGCAATTAAATGTCAATTAAATGCGGATATTAAAACCGCTCGCATTCCCAAAAAAGCGCTAATACAAAAGCGCGCGCTTTTAGAGGAAAAACGTTCTACATTCAAAAGTTTCTACAAAAGGAAGAAATCGACAAAATGCTTGAGTTTGGCTTCGTCAGAGAAGGACCGAAGTCAAAGACTCGACCTCAACAAAAAGACCGAGCTCAAGCAGGGGCACTGTTCATACCCTGGGTCGAGCTACCCGACCTGGGATGATTGGCGACAAAGCGACCGACCTCTTCAGGTCAGGCTACCCGACCTCTTCTCAAAGAGGTCAGCCAAACCAACAGGAGAGCCCAATAAAGGGCCCAAATAGAGGAACGCGACCTAAATCCAAAGGCAATCCAAGCCTATAGAGATAAAGGCGGTTCCCTTGAAGATAAGCTGACTTCACCCAAAATAAAGATAAGATAAGATAAGATAACTAACTTATCTTATCAGAAAGGTCAGCCCCATCTACTATAAATACACTGGAGCACCAGGTATAACTCATACTCTGATTCTACATAACACCTGTTTAATACCCATGCTAACTTAAGTATCGGAGTCTCTTGCAGGTACCCCCCACCCTTCGGTGATAGAGGATTAGCAGCACGTTCAGTCCAAACAAGTCGGACGCACTAGCTCCGGCCGCCATTCACCAGCCGGACACATCGGTTCCGACCAGCGCAAAAGATCTCGTCCGAGATCGACCTACCATTTCAGGTAACCCCCAGAACAGTACTTAACAATAAAGAAAACCTTGGAAAATTTGATCCAAAATCCTATGAAGGAATGTTTGTTGGATACTCCACTACTAGCAAGGCTTATAGAATTTATCTCAAAGAGCATAGGATCATAGAGGAATCCATACCAAGAATGCACAGAACATCATACCAACATCATTCAGCAAAGCAAATTACATTCATCTGTATCGGATAATCAAGAATGGAGCATTTATTAGGCTTAGAATCCTCTAACCACAACCTAGCTACCTAACCACATACATTTCTATCTAACCTAACAAACAGAATTGGTCAACTAATCTAACTAACATTAACAAACACAATTAATTAAAAAGACAGCAAACAGAGCAGTGGTGAGGCAGGGGAATCTGAAGGGAGAGTAGAGGAGGCAACCGAAAAATGGAAGGGAAGGGAGGAGGAAGTACAGGGCCGCCCAGATGGCGGTGACTCGGCAGCTTGCTGTGGTACAGAGAGAGTGTCGGAGAGCAGGGTGAGTAGAGAGTAGCACAGAGAAGAAAGAGAAGAAATGCAGTGATGAGAAAGGGAGAAAAGGGAAGAAAAGGTATTGGTGGTGATGACTGGTGGTGGTTGAAAGGAGGTACGTCGGCGGCAAATGAGGCCGTGGTGGAGCTAGGTGACAGGGAAGAGAAAACGAGCGGAGAAGGAAAGAGGGGGCAAGGAAGAGAAGGGAGGGGGAAAAAGAAGGGGGGACGGCGGCAATTAGTCGCCGGAAGAGTAGCCGACAGCGATGGTGGCGATGGGGTCTGCAACTTTGGGGGCGGTGGTTATGAGGGGAGTGGAGGATGGGGAGACGAAGAGAGAACTGAACATTGGTTATGATTTTGAATCCACGCGTACGCGTCCTATACGCGTGCGCGTGGGTGGGTGGAAAGATAATGGACGCGTAAGCGTCATGTACGCTTAGGCGTGGATGGAGAGAGTGCGCGTCGACGCGTACGCATGCTGTACGCGTACTCGTGGAATGAGACTTGCGCTAGAAGCACAATGTTTGCACCACATTCGCGCAACTCTCGGGTAGAAATATGGGTGCTGTGTTAACGCATCTACGCTTATGCGTGGATGGAAGCTTGTGCCACACACCCAGTGTTTGCACCATGTTCGCATAACTCTCAGGTCAGATGTATGGATCTTCGCCCACCTATCGACACGTACGGGTACGCGTGCCTGCCCGCCCCTTTTTTTTTTGAAATACAAAAATAGCTTAAACTCCTCCTAACACTTCCTACAACTCAAAACCAACTAAAATGCCAAATTATGGTTTTTGATAAATGTCAAATGCAAAACAAACATAACTTTCACTTCAAGCAACTAACAACCAAAGCGTTAAAACAAGACTATTTGAAGAGGAAAACTACCTACAATGGTAACTCAAATCACTTATTGACCAAATCTATGAGAGAATGGAAACAGTTTACCATGGTGGGGTATCTCCTACCTAGCACTTTGAGTTTAAGTCCCTATCAAGGTGGCTTGTGTTTTTACTCATCTTTGAATCTCCAAGGATCCTTGCTCCTCAAATGGTTGACAGAAATTCCAACCATCTTCATCAAATTTTGGGTGAAGTTCTACCCAAGATAGGAGTTCCCAAAGTTGGTCTTCAAAGTGCGATCAAGGATCCCATATCTTATTTTCGCACCCGTCCTCAAGTTGATTGCCATAGTTCTTCCATCCGGGTGGTTGACACGTAGAATTCTCCTTAGCATACCAGACCTTCTTCTTAGACCTACACAAATTTGCATTCATCCAATCATGGTGCTTACACCTTGAAGCTTCGACCTTAATGAGCCTAATGCCAAACTTCCAACCACTACACAACTCCCTCTTACCATTAACTCCATAAAGAGCTCTAAGTTGCCCATCCGTTTCAATCAAGCCGTATTCAAGTGAGAAAGTGAAGCTTAAGGGTAAGAATTTCACCCACTTGAATGTTGTGTTGGATGGTGACTTAGGAAGGGGCATCTTCAATGGTTCTTCAAGCACTATTCCCTTATGCTCTTCGTTGGTTGTTTCCACCTCTTGACAACTTCTTTGAATTTCTTCTTGCTTGTCAACTTCTTCCAAATCCTCCTCATCCTCAATCAAATCAAACTTTGGAGGTTGTGTGAAATCTACTTCAATATCAACTTCACATCCAATGGAGGAGTCTTCAACGAGGTCACCAATATCATTTGGCATTGAGTTATCTTCCATAGCTTCAATTCCATATTCCATAGGAGAGGATTCAATTTTAGATAAAAATTCATTGATGATTGAATCCATGTCTTGATCAACCTCCTCATGTTCTTCAATCTTGATATGCATGGGAGGTTGTTGAGACTCCCATGGTGGTTCCGCATCTCCCAAATCTTTAACCACTTCTTCCTTTTCTTCGACAATCATAGGTTTCTCCAATTGTTCCAATACAAAACCCAGCTCCTCCTTCTCCAATGGATTTTCCAATCTCTTCTGTATGCTTTTCTCTTCTTTTGATCCTTCACATGTGGCTACGGAAGCACCTTGAGTGTTCAAGCATTGGTAGGCAAAAGTATGCACTACCTTGGTCAAGTTAGTCACAAACTCTAGTGTGTTCCTTTACATATCCGCTTGTCCTTGAAGTAGAAAAGTGAGAGAATCATCCATTGGGGCTTGGGGTGGATAAGAGGGTTCATCACCTTGGAGAAAGGGTTCATAGTAGGAAGGTGGTTCTTCTTGGTAAGGGTATGGAGATGGTGTGTGTCAAGGTGGTTGTCGGTAGTAATCATGATGGGATTGTGGTGGTTCTAAAGGTTCTTGCTCATAATGGTCATAAGGATGATGTAGGGGTGATTGGTTATATGATGGATAAGGGTCATATGAAGGTGTTTGGTAAAGAAAAGCTTGTGAGTATGGTTGAGGTTCATGTTGAGGATAAGATTCATAGGCATATGATGGTGGTAATTGATTGTCACAAAAAGAGTCACCATAGCCATTGAATTGACATGTATTAGGATGGAAATTATACCTATACGTAACCGGAGGTTGTTGCCAAGAAGAGTGATCAATTCCTTGAGGCTCCTCCCATATTTGATGGTTCCATCCTTGATACATGTTGTCATTGAAGTTCACATTTCCTACAACACAATTAGAACCAAACTCAAAGCCAAGAGGGTGAGAATTCATAGTGGAAGCAAAACAAACTAACTAAGTCCTAAAGTTAACAAAAACTAACAAACAAGAAAAAGACAAACATATTCACATATATACAATAACCAATAACAAGGCACACAATTGCAATCCCCGGCAACGGTGCCTGATGAGCGGATAATTTATACGCTTTTTGGCATTCTTTTTAAGTAGTTTTTAGTATGATTTAGTTAGTTTTTAGTATGTTTTTATTAGTTTTTAAATAAAAATCACATTTCTGGACTTTACTATGAGTTTGTGTGTTTTTCTGTGATTTCAGGTAATTTCTAGTTGAAATTGAGGGACCTGAGCAAAAATCTGATTCAGAGGCTGAAAAGGACTGCAGATGCTGTTGGATTCTGACCTCCCTACACTCGAAATGGATTTTCTGGAGCTACAAAAACCCAATTGGCACGCTCTTAATTGCGTTGGAAAGTAGACATCTAGGGCTTTCCATCAATATATAATAGTCTATACTTTTCTCGAGTTTTGACGACGCAAACTGGTGTTCAAATGCCAACTTCCTGCCCTATTTTGGAGTTAAACGCCAGAAACATGCTACAACCTGGCGTTTAACTCCAAAAAGAGTCTCTACACATGAAAGCTCAATGCTCAGCCCAAGCACACACTAAGTGGGCCCCGGATGTGGATTTCTGCATCATTTACTCATTTCTGTAAACCCTAGTTACTAGTTTATTATAAAAACTACTTTTAGTGATTTATTTCACATCTTTTGATCATCTTTTGAATAATTTTATGTTCATTGATCACGTTTAGGGGGCTGGTCATTCGGCCATGCCTGGACCTTCATCACTTATGTATTTTTAACAGTAGAGTTTCTACACACCATAGATTAAGGTGTGGAGCTCTGCTGTTCCTCATGAATTAATGCAAAGTATTATTGTTTTTGATGAGTTTGGAAAACTCTGAAATAACATTTGTGATGACTACTTGATGCACGGAAACTTGTCCTTTAACAAATCTCCCTTGGCAAGTATACCGAATTGTCGTCAAGTAAAAACTCACAATAGAGTGAGGTCGAATCCCACAGGGATTGATTGGTCAAGCAACTTTAATTGGAAGAATATTCTAGTTGAGCTAAGCAGAAATTGGGCTAAGAATTGCAGGAAATTAAATGGTGGGAAAGTAAATTGCAGAAAATAAATGACGGAAGGTAAATTGCAGAATCTTAAATGAGGAAGGGGAGTTTAGCATGAAAGTAAATAGCAGAAAGTAAAGAGAATGGGTAAGATCAAGTTCATTTTCATCTCTTCCTCAATCAATGCATTCATTGATCTCCTTGGCAATCTTAAGTGATTGAATTCCAATTCCTTGGTAATTCAATCTCTCAAATCATATCAATAGCCAATTCCTTGGTCTAATTGCTCATGAGAAGAGATGAAGTGTGGTCACTGATTATACTACATGTATTTCCAAATCAAAGTATTGGGAGGATTATATGTCACCATATCCGCCCAAACCCTAATTTGGTCCAACATGAGAAAACAATTCTAGCATGATCTCTCCATTCCTCTTCCAAGGTTCAGAAGAGATCCAAGTATGAATAGCTTCTTTTCCAAGATAACTACTCAATTGGATAAAGATTGAAAGCTTTCTAGTAAAATCAAGAGAAAAGAGAGAAGAAGGATAATGAAAACTATTATTGATCCATCAAATTACAACAGAGCTCCCTAACCCAATGTAAGGGGTTTAGTTATTCATAGCTCTGGGAAATGAAAGCAAAGATGGAGAGTACATTCTGAAAGTTAAACTAGAAGTGCAGAGAAAGTAAAATACAGAGAGTAATTCTAAGAATGCCAAAAAGCTCTCTTCTAATTCAAAACTACCCCTATATATACTACTCTTCTGATCTTCTAGTTGGTTCTTCAAGTCTTGGATATGGGCCTTTGGATCTTGAGTTTGAAGCAGTTATCCTCTTCAATGGGCTTAGCTTTACTTGCAGAGAGAAAGTGTGAAGCAGGCAGGGACTTTAGTTTAGGACGTTAGTGGCGTTAACGTTAAGTGATAGTGTGGCTTCGAGAACGTTAGTGACAATCACCTTTTTTACTAATGTTCCTAACCCAGGGATGATCTACGTTAACTTCAACGTTAGTGGCACCAACGTGACCACTAATGTTGCCTCTTGGTCCTTCGCACACGTTATTGGGACTTACCTTTTCCAATAACGTTGAGAGTCCTCCCTTCCCCCAACGTTAGAGTTCACGTTAGTGTGGCTAACGTGACCTTTAACGTAGGCTTGCCAAATCTTCGAGAACGTTAGTGACACTAACCTTTGTCACTAACGTTCCAAAACGCCCCTACTTCCCACGTTAGAGTTCACGTTAACTAGGTTAACGTGGCTTCTAACGTGGTAGTGATAGCCATCTCCAACGTTAGTGACAAAGGTGGGTGTCACTAACGTTGGCGATTCTTTGCTCCCTCCACGTTAGAGTCCACGTTAACTAAGTTAACGTGGCAACTAACGTGGCTCAAAGTGGCTTAGTCCAACGTTAGTGACAAAGGTAAGTGGCACTAACGTTGGCCATTCTTTTGCTTCCCCACGTTAGAGTCCACGTTAACTTAGTTAACGTGACTCTTAACGTGGGCTATGATGGGTTCGAGGACGTTATTGGTGATTACTTTTCTCATTAACGTTGCAAGCTAGCTCCCTTTCCACGTTAGTGGTCACGTTTGTTAGACTAACGTGGTTGTTAACGTGGTTCTTCCTTGCTTCCTTTGTCCTGAAATCAAGCAGTAGAGTGCATCAAAGTTCTAATCGAAGTCATGAGACATGCATCATCCAATTTGTCATTTAATTCATGCATAATTCTCATGAAATCATGTAAAGTACACAATGTTTGGTTGAATCAAGATGTAAGTGAAATTCTACCCAAAACTTGCTTATTTCCTAAGAAAATCCATGAAACTACCCTAAAACAGTAAAGAAAAGGTCAGTGAAACTGGCCAAAATACCCTGGCATCACAACACCAAACTTAAAGCTTGCTTGTCCCTAAGCAAGTACTGGAACAAGAGAATGATGAATGGAATGCCAAGAGAAATGAGTCGTTATTGTGGAAGTCATGTCCTTGGTTTTATGGTGGTTTCATGTATAGCAACTTAGGTTCATTCCTTCACTGGCTTTCAGACCTTTATCATGTCCTGGAATACTCACTTAATTTCACCCTATGAGACTTTTATTCATTGATCCTTTTGTGGTTTTCAGGGTTTGATTGTGCTTTTTAGACTAGGTGCTCTGTGAGGGGGCGACTCTTTAAGATAAGCTTTCAGCCAGCACTCCCGAACCAGTTGGTTCAAGGTGCTAGGTGTTAGGACACCCCTAAGGACTTACTCCTTCAAGTCTCTTTCCCCCATACATACACACCACAGGCACATGGTTTGTTTATTTTCTTTCTTGAGACCTTGGTGTCCAGCACCTCTTTGGGTTACTAAGTGTTCTGTAGCAAGGGTTACTCTTGATAGTGGACTTTCAGCTGATAATCCCGGGTTAGTTAACCCAAGTTACCAAGTGATAAGGCACCCCAAAGAGCTTATTCATCCAAGTAAATCTCTTACACAGGAGCACCACAGACACATGCCTCATGATTCAAACCCTTGGTGCCTAGCCTTATTTCTTACTCTTTTTCTTTTATTTTCCAACTTTCATTTTTCTTTCCCCTTTTTCTTATTAGGATCTTGTTATTTAGCTAGTCTCATGGGGTGTGTTTCAAGCATATGATTCAGGACAGATAGTTACCTTTCTACCTTATTGGTGAACCAACTTAGCTAATCTATTACCATACCATAAATCTAAGAACTTACTCCACAAATTGAACTCCACTCTGGTCTTTCATAACATCTCTTTTTATTTAGCTTAAAAAGACAAGCATACAAGTAGGCAAGGTGAAGATGCAGCAGGTATCTTGGACAGCACACATATGACAAAAGCAATGAAAACAAGCATTAAATTCTAATGATTAAACTAATGAGTAACTATTAATCAAGGGCACATTCGGACTTCCAATTTTTAGCATTCCAAGTATATGGAATTAAGTAACAATACAACCTTCTGGTGATGGTTTCTAGCGGTCTCTTTGTTGTCATCATCCATAATTTTTGCATTCTACTCCACTTCCTTGGATGATGGTGCATCATTTCTCCAGAAGATTCCTGCAGGGTTATCGGAAGTTGCTTGTTCCCAAAGCACTTGAGAAATAGTTAACCTGCATGTATGCTTGTGAATTTCTGAACTTAATCTGGTATGTGAACACCAAACTTAGTTCCTTGCCTAGTACAACAGATTCAATACATGCAGAGAACCTCATGTGTTGTTATTAACAAGACAACTATGAACTAAAGACTAAACTACTGCTAAGTGGTTCCCCTAATTGGTTGGAGCTAGCAATTTGCCATTGGAATGTAGTGTGATTCTAACTAGTATCTTTGGTGGAACACCAAACTTAGAATTACACTTTCACTCTTGGATTGTTTTGGTGTGTAACACCAAACTTAGCTCCTCGCAATACAGGGGAAACTACTTGTGATCTTTATTGAAATGACAATGAAAAAGGAACTACCTTAGGTTGGGTTGCCTCCCAACAAAGCGCTCTTTTAGCGTCGCTAGCTCGATGATTCCTCCATTACTTGAGATGGTACTTCACTTTGGGGTTTTCCCCCATGTTGCCCATGTAGTGTTTGAGCCTTTGTCTGTTTACAGTGAAAGTCCTCTTCGAACTCTCATCCATGATTTCTATGTGTTCATATGGCGATACCTGTGTGACAAGAAAGGGTCCTGACCACCTTGATTTGAGTTTTCCTGGGAACAGTCTCAATTTGGAGTTGTAGAGGAGTACTTGCTGCCCCTTTTTTCGATCTTCTCTCGAATCTGTGGGCATTCATCTTCGTTGAATTGGAATGTTAACTCAAGCAATATCTTCTTGAGCTTTATCCGTTCAAATTCACGTTCATAGAATGCAGTTTTGAACTTCCCTTCATCAAAAGGACTGCTCTCAACCGGTTCCTTTCTCTTTTGCCTCTTGGAGCTAGATGATGCCATGAATGATTTTTGAAAAGTGAAGGTGTTGAGGTGAGTGATGAGTGGTGAAATTCGGTTGGGTTAAGATTGGGTGTAGTGAAGGGATTTGAGTTCCGGAGGTGTGGAGTATAAGGAATGGGAATTGGAATGTGGAAGGGTTATGAACTAAGAACCACTTATGTAGAGAAGTGGTGAGTGAATAGAAGGTGTGGATTGATGGGGTGGTTGTGTGATGGGCGGATGGGGTTTAGCATGGGATGAGCACAAGGATCATCAACTTTATGATGGTGTTGGTTCAGTTTCCAAGCTTGTTCTCCTTCCAATGTTGGATGGCAACAATTTCCAATGCAATCCCCTTGAAGACACGTGTATAGTCTTCTCTTTTTGTGGTGGCCGAACCCTTCAATTGCCCCATCAATTCTCCTACAAAATAAAAGAAATGTGATTAAAAGAAAACTTGTGGAAAGTGGCGGTAAAATTAAAAGAATAACTACTTTTTAAAGATTTTGTTTCTAACTACTAAGTGCTGTTCATGAGTGCACACCAACTGACTAACTCAACATCCATGTATGCAACATTGGCAACACCAAACTTAGTTTGGTGCCATGTGGTGTAAAAAATTTGTTCAAGGCCCCTAAGAGTGACATGATATGGGTTACATTCATGTCCTCTTAGTGTGCCTTGAACACCAAACTTGTTCTTCACTATATGTTGCATAAAAGGATTTATTCAGGGATATGTCAAAGTTGATTTGCGATCCATGAACTTTGCTTTATTAACTACTTTAAAAGCATGTAAAACATGGGTTGCCTCCCATGAAGTGCTTCTTTAGCGTCACTAGCTTGACGTTCTTCCTTTGTCAGGGTGGTTGGTAATGCTTCAAATCTTCCCCTCTTGCAGTAAACCTATATCCATTGGCTTCATCAATGATCTCTACATGTTCTAAGGAGAGAACTTTTTTGATGGTGAAAACCTTAGGTAACTGAGATGGGATGGTGGGGAGATGAGGTGGGATATCTAGGAAGTAAGCTTAGATCACTTTATCCCCTGGAGAGAAATCTTCTGTAGGGATCTTTTTATTCCTCCATCTCCTTGGTACTTTCTTCTTTGTTTCTTTTGCTGTTATCCTGCTCTTTGTGGTCTCTTTTCCTAGGAAGATTT
>NC_029785.2:88849081-88866536 GCF_000816755.2 Arachis ipaensis
AACCACTCCAATTGCTTGTTTTTGAGTTTTGTCCGCCAGCCTGATGACTACGTCTGTGGGCATCAGCTATTTGATTTGCAGCCTCTTCATAAGGGATAAAGGCATTAAGTTGACGCTTGCTCCCAGATCACAGAGTCCTTTGTCAAACATTGTTTCTCCTATGGCACAAAAAATGTGAAAACTCCCTGGGTCCTTCCTTTTTGTAGGCAGCTCTGGTTGAATGAGAGCACTGCACTCCTTGTTCATCACTATGGTTTGTCCTCCCTTGAGTGAGCTTTTCCTGGTCAGCAGCTCCTTCATATACTTGATGTATGAGGGCATTTGTTGGTGAGCCTTGATGAATGGTATGTTTACATGGAGGGATGCAAATATGTCAAGAAACCTTGAGTATATTCTCTTCTCTACACCACCATTTAGTAATTGGGGAAAGGGTGCATAGAGCCTCAGCAACTCTTTCTGCGTAATTGTGGTTTCCTGAGGATTCTCTTCCTGCCTTTCTGCTGATGTATCTTTAGATTATTCTGATGGTTTGTTCAACTCTTCCTCAATCTCCTTATCACTTATAGTAACCATCTTACAATCTTCCCATCTGACTTTCTTTGCTTCACCTCTTGGATTTTTCTCTGTGTCACTTGGGAAGCTATCAGTAGGTTTGGGAATCTTATCAGATAGGTATCCCACTTGAAATTCCAGCCTCTTGATGATGTCTCCCTGATTCTTGATATTGGCTCGCACCTCCTCTATGAACACCTTGTTATCTTGAATTTTCTTGCATATGCCTTCAAGTAGGGTCTCAATCCTGGAGAGTCTATCTTCAGATGATGGTGAGTTGAGATTGGAGGGGTGAGAAGGGCCATTTTGACTTTGGTATGGATGTTGAGGTGTGTTGTTGGGTGGTTGTTGGTATGACCTCTGTGTGGAGTGTTGGTAAGTTACATTGTTGTTGGGGTTATGGCGTCTCTGATCTTGGCCTTGGTCTTGTTGATTTCCCCACCCAAAGTTTGGGTGGTTCCTCCAACCAGGATTATATGTTTTGGAGTATGGGTCATGGTGCTACCTAGGTGAATTCCCAATGTAGTTGGCTTGTTCTTGATCACCCTCTGCTTCTTCATTCACTCCTTCTTGGGTTGCTGCTGAAGTGGTGATTGCTGCTACTTGATTCCTCTCCATCTTCTTGGTGGGGTCAGTTAATTGCTTAGTAATCATCTTGTTTTGAGCTAGCAGTGCATCCACATTGTTTAGCTCCATCACTCCTCTAGTGTTGCCTCTTTCAGAAGCATAGAAGTAGTCATTCTCTGCTACAGTCTTAATGACATCTATGGCTTCTTCAATGGTCTTCTTCTTGTTCAGAGATCCCCCGGATGAGTGGTCTACTGCCTTCTTTGATTCATACGAAAGGCCTTCATAGAAAATGTGCAACTACACCCATTCATTGAACATATCTGGAGGGCATCTTCTTGTCAAGTCTTTAAACTTCTCTCATGCTTCATATAGAGTCTCACCATCCTGCTGCCTGAATGTTTGTACCTCAGCTCTCAACCTGTTGATCCGTTGAGGAGGATAGAATCTTGCCAAGAACTTGTTCACCACATCTTCCCAGGTTGCTAAACTCTCCTTTGGAAAGGATTCCAGCCATTTAGATGCTTTGTCCTTGAGTGAGAAAGGGAACAGAAGTAGTCTATAAGTGTCAGGATGAACACCATTAGACTTCACAGTATCGCATATCCTCAGGAAGGTGGTTAGATGTTGATTGGGGTCTTCTTGGACACTTCCTCTGAATGAACAATTGTTCTGAACAAGGGTGATGAACTGTGGTTTTAGTTCAAAGTTGTTGGCATGTATGGTTGGCCGTTGGATGCTACTTCCACAGTTTTCTTGGTTTGGATTGATGTAAGAACCCAGAACTCTTCTCTCTTGCCCAGCCTGATGTGCTGGACCTTCTCTGCTATGGTTGTGAGCCTTTTCTTCATGATGGTTCTCCATATTCTCATCCATATCTGGTTCAAAGTACTCTTCCTCTTCCTCAGCACCAACTACTCTCTTTCCTCTTGCTTCCCTCCTTACTCTAAGAAAGGTCCTCTCAGTTTCAGAATTAAATAAAGTTGAAGCCCCACTTCTTCTACCTGTCATACAACGAACAAGGCACAAGCAGGAGAGATATATGCAGACAGCAATTTCTACAGAAATACTGTTAGTGTGAGTGATGCAATATATCAAACAATTAGTGGGTTAGTGACTGAATTGTAAACAACTAAGAAAATGGGTAGGGGAAAGGGAAGAAAATAGCTAAACAGAAAGTAAATTCCTCAAATGAACTTAAATCAAATAAAATAAAAACAAATGCTCAATCTAGTTATCCACCAATTTAATCATTGTTGATACAAAATCAATCCCCGGCAACGGCGCCATAAACTTGATGCACGGAAACTTGTCCTTTAACAAATCTCCCTAGGCAAGTATACCAAATTGTCGTCAAGTAAAAACTCACAATAGAGTGAGGTCGAATCCCACAGGGATTGATTGGTCAAGCAACTTTAATTGGAAGAATGTTCTAGTTGAGCTAAGCAGAAATTGGGTTGAGAATTGCAGGAAATTAAATAGCGGGAAAGTAAATTGCAGAAAATAAATGACGGAAGGTAAATTGCAGAATCTTAAATGGGGAAGGGGAGTTTAGCATGAAAGTAAATAGCAGAAACTAAAGAGAATGGGTAAGATCAGAAATGGGGAGTTCATTGGGCTTAGGAGATGTTGCATTCTCCGGATCAAGTTCATTTTCATCTTTTCCTCAATCAAAGCATTCATTGATCTCCTTGGCAATCTTAAGTGATTGAATTCCAATTCCTTGGTAATTTAATCTCTCAAATCAGATCAATAGCCAATTCCTTGGTCTAATTGCTCATGAAAAAAGATGAAGTGTGGTCACTGATTATACCACATGTATTTCCAAATCAAAGTATTGGGAGGATTATATGTCACCATATCCGCCCAAACCCCAATTTTGTCCAACATGAGAAAGCAATTCTAGCATGATCTCTTCATTCCTCTTCCAAGGTTCAGAAGAGATCCAAGTATGAATAGCTTCTTTTCCAAGATAACTACTCAATTGGATGAAGATTGAAAGCGCTCTAGTAAAATCAAGAGAAAAGAGAGAAGAAGGATAATGAAAACTATTATTGATCCATCAAATTACAACAGAGCTCCCTAACACAATGAAAGGGGTTTAGTTGTTCATAGCTCTGGGAAATGAAAGCAAAGATGGAGAGTACATTCTGAAAGTTAAACTAGAAGTACAGAGAAAGTAAAATACAGAGAGTAATTCTAGTAATGCCAAAAAGCTCTCTTCTAATTCAAAACTACCCTTATATATACTACTCTTCTGATCTTCTAGTTGGTTCTTCAAGTCTTGGATATGGGCCTTTGGATCTTGAGTTTGAAGCAGTTATCCTCTTCAATGGGCTTAGCTTTACTTGCAGAGAGAAAGTGTGAAGCATGCAGGGACTTTAGCTTAGGACGTTAGTGGCGTTAACGTTAAGTGAAAGTGTGGGTTCGAGAACATTAGTGACAATCACCTTTTACACTAACGTTCCTAACCCAGGGATGATCTATGTTAACTTCAACGTTAGTGGCACCAATGTGACCACTAATGTTGCCTTTTGGTCCTTCGTACACGTTATTGGGACTTACCTTTTCAAATAACATTGAGAGTCCTCCCTTCCCCCAACGTTAGAGTTCACGTTAGTGTGGCTAACGTGACCTTTAACGTAGGCTTGCCAAATCTTCGAGAACGTTAGTGACACTTACCTTTGTCACTAACTTTCCAAAACGCCCCTACTTCCCACGTTAGAGTTCACGTTAACTAGTTTAACGTGGCTTCTAACGTGGTAGTGATAGCCATCTCAAACGTTAGTGACAAAGGTGAGTGTCACTAACGTTGGCCATTCTTTTGCTTCCCCACGTTTACTTAGTTAACGTGACTCTTAACGTGGGCTATGATGGCTTCGAGGACGTTATTGGTGATTACCTTTCTCATTAACGTTGCAAGCTAGCTCCCTTTCCACGTTAGTGGTCACGTTAGTTAGACTAACGTGGCTGTTAACGTGGTTCTTCCTTGCTTCCTTTGTCCTAAAATCAAGCAGTAGAGTGCATCAAAGTTCTAATCCAAGTCATGAGACATGCATCATCCAATTCGTCATTTAATTCATGCATAATTCTCATGAAATCATGTAAAGTGCACAATGTTTGCTTGAATCAAGATGTAAGTAAAATTCTACCCAAAACTTGCTTATTTCCTAAGAAAATGCATGAAACTACCCTAAAACAGTAAAGAAAAGGTCAGTGAAACTGGCCAAAATGCCCTGGCATCACTAAACATTATTAATCTAATTAAATGCAAAAATATTAATTTATATATAGTGATGAAAATTATTTTTGCTATGCAGGTTCTGTTTGGACCGAATACAAAAAGAAATTGTTGCAAACTAACCTTCAGCTTTGATGTCAATATGATTGTGTTGGCTGATTTATTTTAATGGGCCAGTTTGATTTATTATTACAAGCCCAATATGCTTTTAAGAATTAAGCCTTGTTCAAAGTATGGCATACTATATGGCTGATGTAAATTGTGTTTAATTGGGCCAATTTCTACTAACATCAACATTAAGCCCATATTAAACCAATGATCCAATGCTTGGTCCGAAACCCATTGAAAGAAAGCAAATTGGTTTCATGCCTCCAACGGATTCCATTTCTTGTTGGGGGATGGATTTCAAAATTTAATTTGCTAGCATTGGAAATATAAAAGAGAGAGAAAAAGTATGATTGACATGATTGATTGGTTTAATGCAACACGCCACTCAGTAAGGGAAGTAAAAGCAACCTCATTTTAATTAATTTATTCTATTTCAATTAATTGCTTTTCTTCTAATTTCATCTTCTCTCTCATCTTTCTTTCTTTTCTTTCGGTCATTACCCAGCAACCATGAAAGCTACACCTAGCCACCGAAAAGAAGATAGAGCAAGCAACAATACCATCACAATGATGGCAAGAAAAAGCAAACGAAAAGTATGCTGTGGCTAAGATCCTCCTTCACTTGTGGTAAGATTTTGTGAAGAGATCTTGGCTCCTCCATACCAAAAATGGAAGTGAAGATCTTGGCCAACAGAGAAAAAGATCTTGGAAAGGATGGCTTGCCTCTGACTCGGCTCAACCATCACAGGAGGTAGCTACAGTGGCTACGTGATGGAAGAGGCAGAGATTGGAGCAGATGAAGCTATCATCATCATGAAGCATCAAGGGCCAGAAGTTCATCTTGGAGAGCAAGGCAAGGATGAAGGGCTCGGATTGATGAAGAGTGGTGACCAAGGAAGGAAAAGAGGTAATTGCATGTTGGGTTTTGCATGTGTTATCTCTTCTCTCTCTGGCCGAACCGGTTCTGTTTGAAGAAGAAGAAGAAGATTGGCTTGGTTTGTTTGGTTTCAACCTTGAAGGCTTCTCTCTATAAGTAAGGGTGAACAGTCAGGGTTTGATTTAAGGAGTGACAGTGCAAAAGCACAGGGTTCTTATAGCTCTCTAAGCTGACAGAATTTCTTCTCCTTCAATGTTCTCATTTTGTAATTTTTTCTGTTTAATTTTGTCATGTCTTGAGTCTCATGGAAAAAGGCAAATAGTGAGGTTTGTATGAAAAAGCCATAGAGCGAAAAAAGGTAGAGAGTGAAAAATTAAAAGAAAAAGCCATAGATGTTGATGAACAGACTTTTGTGTGGTTTAGAATTCACAAATAATGAAGTCTCATTGTAAAGTATAGTTTCTAAACCAACAATAGTCCTTTCACACAAAAGATTTATTTGTCACTAGTACAAACCCCTAAAATTATAAACCGAAGTATTTAAACCTCGGGTCGTTCTCCCTAGGAATTACAATAAAGTGTCTTGTTATTGGTTGTAGAGTATGTTTAGGGTTTTTTGGGATAAGAGGCAAGGAAGTAAATGGACAAGAATTTAAATGAAGCAAGTATTTAAAGAAGACAAGTAAATAAGAGAAAGCAAGTAATAAAGAGAGAGACATTTATGGCAAGGATTGAGAATATATGCTTTCTATCCTAGTCATACAATGATCAATTCATCTTATTTAGTCAACTCCAACAAATGGAAGAAGGTATCGTGTCATCTTCACATAAGGAGAAAGTCAAACAAGACTAATTAATCATGTCACAAATATAAACAAGAA
The DNA here is from genome assembly GCF_000816755.2 of Arachis ipaensis. Classification (NCBI taxonomy): domain Eukaryota; kingdom Viridiplantae; phylum Streptophyta; class Magnoliopsida; order Fabales; family Fabaceae; genus Arachis; species Arachis ipaensis. Next base: position 88,855,308 of record NC_029785.2, read on the forward strand.
TTTATCTTATTACGTCATCTCCAACATTGGAAGAAGATATAGGTTATCTTCTATGAGAGAAAGTCTAACAAGACTAGCTAATCTCAATCCAAAAGTCCTAATCAACTCACTAATTAAATTAGCAAAAGGTTAGCGTCAATGGAAACAATATTAGCTAACAAATCTAGATCACCAACATGAGTTGGGTTTTCATGACTCAAGATTGCCTAATTACTCTTTCCAAGCCAGGAATGCTCAAAATCTACTCCAAAGTCGAACCAAGCATTTTGTCACACACTTGGTGGGTATAAATAGAAAGCATGGTAAAAGTGCAAGAATAATAAATCTACCAACTATCAATTGCAAGAAAAGTAAATTCACAACTCAATTCAACAATTAAAAGAACATCAAACATTAAATTTCATTAAAAGAGATCTAAATCCAACATAAGCATCCATGAACATAAAAGAGAGCAAAAAGGGAAATTAACACTACAAATCATGAGAATGAAAGAGTAGAAGCAAGAATTCATAAAAGAAACAAGATGAAAACATGTAATTGAACCTAAATCTAAGAGAGATTAACCTAACCTAATTCTAGAGAGAAGAGGGAGCTTCTCTCTCTAGAAACTAACCTACATGATGCTAATGCTACAAACAATTGCTCCCCCTTGCCCAATCTTGAATTCTTCTTGAAATAGCATCAGAAATGAGTTGGGTTGGGCCCAAAGTGCTTCAGAAATCGCTGGGGGCGATTTCACTTTAGTGGGCCATGAGCAACATCGGCACGCACGCGTACATGGCGCGTGTGCGCCCCTATACGCCAAGTAATGTATGGCAAATTTTATATCATTTTGAAGCCCCAGATGTTAGCTTTCCAACGCAACTGGAACCGCCTCATTTGGACCTCTGTAGCTCATGTTATGGTCGATTGAGTGCGAAGAGGTCAGGCTTGACAGCTTTATGGTTCTTTCATTTCTTCATGAGTTCTCCCACTTGCATGCTTTTCTCCTCGCTTCTTCCATCCAATACTTCCCTAATGAACCTGAAATTACTCAAAAAACATATCAAGGCATCGAATGGAATTAAAGTGAGTTAAAATTAGCTATTTTAAGTACTAAAAAGCATGTTTTCACATTTGAGCACAAATCAAGGAAGAATTGCAAAACCATGCTATTTCATTGAATAAATGTGAGAAAAGGTGATAAAATCTCCCAAATTAAGCACAAGATAAACCACAAAATCGGGGTTTATCAGATGTCCTTAGAGTTCCTTTGTACATCTATGTTGTGTTTCATGATTCTGTGGGAATCCCCTTGTAAGTTGGGTTAGCACTTTACAGTTGAAAGCTTGGCTATGACCAAGTCAAGTTCAGTTTGGGTTTAGATTCTAGACTTGTCCCGGATAGGAAGGGTAGTTCCTAGGGAGAATTGGTGTTTGTAATCAAGGATGATTATAGTGAAATTCCATCATTGCAGCTGAACCAGGATATATCTTGGTGTAATTCTCTCTCTCTTCTACTCCATTTCTGTTTCTGCTGCCAAGGAGATAAAACTGAAAATATCTCGTGCTGACTGACGAGACAAAAAGAAAAGTCTCATGGCTGGGGATGAGACAAAAGAAAAAGTCTCGTGGCTAGTTACGAGATAAAAAGACAAAAAGTTTTCAAAAGTGGTTTCAAAGGCCAGCAAGTATTATCAAGTAAAAAGGGGGCTAAGATTCAACCCCCCCTTCTCTTAGCCACTGATAACCATCAATTGGTATCAGAGCTTGGTCTCAAAGAGATCAAGCCTTGCAGCTTGGAGAAAAGATCCTGATGGCAGAAAACAGTGGCTCAAATCTAGTGTCCTACAATCTGACTGAAGGACAATCAAGCAACCGACCTCCTCTTTTCAATGGGAAAAACTATACCTATTGAAAGGAGAGAATGAAGATCTTTGTGCAAGCAATGGACTACAGACTCTGGAAGATCATCCTTGAAGGTCCTCAATATCCAACCGTCACAAGTTCCGAAGGAGTTGTCACTCACTCCTAAACCAGAAGCAAGCTGGACCGAAGAAGACAGAAAGACGGTTGAACTCAACGCCAAGGCGATCAACTTACTCAACTGTGCTATCAGCTTCGAGGAGTACCTACGGGTATCACGATGCACAACAGCAAAGGAAATCTGGGACAAACTCCTAGTCACTCATGAAGGAACCACCATTGTAAAGAAGACCATGATAGATATGTTAAACAGAGAGTATAAAATCTTTGCAATGAAGGAAGGAGAATCCATTGATGAGCTGTTTGAGCGCTTCAACACCATTATTGTTGGCTTGGATGCTATGGGAATTAAGTATCTTGAATCTGTGATAGTGAGAAGAGTGTTGAGATGTCTCACAAAAGAGTGGGAAACAAAAGCTTTAATTATTTATGAGAGTAGTGGTCTTGACTCCATGACTTATGATGATTTGAGAGGAAATTTACTTGCTTTTAAAAATACCTATTTGAAAAAAGATTCAAAAAAGAAAGGAATAACTTTCTCATCTGTTACTAACCCTCTGGATGATGAATCCAGTGATAACTCATCTGAAAATGAATTTGTGTTGTTTGCAAAAAAATTCAGGAAAATGGTGAAGCTCAAGGAGAGAGGCAAAGGAGGCAGCTTAAGAAAACAGAAGAAAGATTTCAACAAGGTGACTTGCTACAACTGTAAAGAAACGGGGCACTTCAAATCTGACTACCCTAAGTTAAAAAAGGAAGAAAAACAGAAGAAAGAAAAGAAAAAGGGACTGATGGCATCATGGGAAGATCTTGAAAATGACTCTGAAGATGATGAAGAATCTGAAACAAAGTCTCAACCATGCCTTATGGCTGACCACGTTGAGCAGGTAATCATTTCTAACCGTGACACAGAATCTCTTCATCTTATGATAGATCATCTTTCTGAAAAAATATGATGCTTTTTGCTGGATAATCAAGAACTTGAACAAAAAATTATCATCCTTAAAGAAGAAAATGGATTTCTAAAAGAAAAGCTAAGGGAGGCCGAAACTGCTTGTGATCTTGTTAAAGAAAATAAGCAGTTAAAAGCCCAACTTAGGAGCTGTGAAAGTGATCATTCGGTTGTTACTTATGTTGATTGTTTTAAAAGGAATGAAGAGTTGCTTAAAGAGGTCAAAAGGCTTAACGAAGACTTAGCCAAATTCACATAAAATTATGAAAATTTGAATCAAATCTTGGCTAGCCAAAAACCTCTTTATGATAAAGCTGGCTTGGGGTTTTATAAATCTGTTGAAAAATCCCATTTTGAAAATATTTCTTCATCTTCCAATGATACAAGTTTTCAAAATCCAAGAAGCTTTAAAAAACAGCAACTCCAAGATTTTGTAGGTTATGTAACTGAGTTGGACATTTTTCCATACAATGCTTTTTTGGTGAAAGGATGATAGGTGATAAAGTTTACAAGGTTGTTTTTTATTATAATGGCTTAGGACATAAGAGATAGTTTAACGTGAAAGGATCCAAGAAAATTTGGATACCTAAGGTCACTTGAGCTTGTTTTGTAGGTATGCCTAGCGTCCAAATGGAAAGAAAATATGTGGTATAGGGATAGCGGATGCTCTAGGAATATGACCGGAAAGACAACCTTCTTCATAAAGCTTGATGAATATGATGGAGGACTTGTCACTTTTGGTGATGATGCAAAAGAAAAAATAGTGGTTGTTGGGAAAGTTGGTAAAAGCTTTTAATCTTGTATAAATGATGTCCTTCTTGTAAATGGTTTGAAATATAATTTACTTAGTATTATTCAATTGTGTGATTTAGGTTTTGAAGTTATTTTTAGAAAGTTTGTGTGTTTGGTTGTTTGTGAGAAAACTGGGGATATTTTATTTGAAGCTAAGAGGTGCAATAATGTGTATGGATTGACGCTTGAGGACTTGAAAGAACAAAATGTAACTTGTTTTACCTCTCTTGAATCTGAAAAATGGCTATGGCATAGAAAGTTGGGTCATGCTAGCATGTACCAAATTTCTAAGCTAGTTAAGAAAAATTTGGTTAGAGGAATTCCAAATATCAAATTTGATAAGGACCTTACTTGTGATGCTTGCCAATTGGGCAAACAAGTAAAATCCTCTTTTAAACCAAAAGATGGAATCTCAACCAAAAGGCCATTAGAGATGTTACACATTGATCTTTTTGGTCCAACAAGAACTCAAAGTTTAGGAGGTAAACACTATGGTCTTATGGTGGTAGATGATTACTCTAGATTTGGTTGGGTTCTTTTTTTTTGCTCATAAAAATGATGCTTTTCATGCTTTTTCAACTCTATGTAAGAAAATTCAAAATGAAAAAGATTTAAAAATTGCCCATTTAAGAAGTGATCACGGAAGAGAATTTGAAAACCAAGATTTTGAAAAATTCTGTGATGACTTTGGAATTTCTCATAACTTTTCATGCCCTAGAACCCCTCAACAAAATGGGGTGGTTGAGAGAAGGAATAGAAGCCTTCAAGAGATGACTAGGGCCATGCTATGTGAGAATGAGACTCCTAAATTTTTATGGGCTCAAGCTGTAAATACAGCTTATTACATTTTGAATAGGACAATTATTAGAAAAAGGGTTGAAGAAAACCCCCTATGAGCTATGGAAAGGAACCCCTCCAAATCTTAAGTATTTTCATGTTTTTGGATACAAATGTTTTGTACTTAACAATAAAGAAAATCTTGGGAAATTTGATCCGAAATCCTATGAAGGAATGTTTGTTGGATACTCCACTACTAGCAAGGCCTATAGAATTTATCTCAAAGAGCATAGGACCATAGAGAAATCCATACATGTTATTTTTTGTGATTCTAATTTAATTCCCAGTACTGTGATAGATGATGATTCAGATTGTGAAGAAGCTGGAACAAGTAAAGAAAATCCCAAATCTGTTCAGAATGAAGAATCTGCCAGTCCAGTTTTGTCTCGTCAGATTGAAGGAGACATTTCCATTTTGTCTCCTGAGCAGACACGAGAAACTGAAATAGTGAGACCACCAGAAACTCATCAAAGCTCAACACCACTCCAGAAGCCTAGAGAATAGAAGTCTATGAGGGGTTATCCTCATGACTTTATAATCGGTGATCCCTCTCAAGGTGTAACAACAAGATCCTCAACCAAAAGGCAATCCGAACCAAGCAATTTTGCCCTCTTGTCACAAATGGAGCCCAACAATGTCAAACAAACTCTTGAAGATCCATCATGGGTCAAAGCAATGCAAGAAGAGCTTGCTCAATTCGACAAGCTAAGAATGAGGTTTGGACACTAGTACCTCATCTGGATGGTAAAAAAGTTATGGGTACTAAGTGGGTGTTTAAAAATAAACTTGGTGAGGATGGACAAGTTGTTCATAACAAGGCTAGATTAGTGGCCCAAGGTTACGATCAAGAGGAGGGTATAGATTTTGATGAGTCTTTTGCTCCGGTAGCTAGAATAGAAGCAATTAGGTTGCTTCTTGCCTATGCTGCCCATAAGGGCTTCAAAATGTTTCAAATGGATGTTAAATGTGCTTTCCTTAATGGCTTTATTGATGGAGAAGTGTATGTGGCACAACCCCCCGGTTTCGAACATAAAGATTTTCCAAATCATGTTTTTAAACTATCTAAGGCTCTTTATGGTCTTAGACAAGCTCCAAGAGCTTGGTATGAAAGGCTTAGTGCCTTCTTGTTAGAAAATCAATTTCAAAGGGGTACCACCGACACTACTTTATTTATTAAAGCATCTAATGATGATATTCTCCTAGTTCAAGTTTATGTGGATGACATTGTGTTTGGTTCGGCCAATGAGACCTTGTGTGAAGAGTTTGGAAAACTCATGACTAGTGAGTTTGAGATGAGTTTAATGGAGAGCTTACTTTCTTTCTTGGCCTTCAAATTAAACAAACTCCTAGTGGTACCTTTATTCACCAAGGAAAGTATGCAAAAGAACTTATCAAAAAATTTGGCCTAGAAAGCTCCAAACCAATGGGAACACCAATGCATCCTAACACAAAACTTGAAAAGGATGATGATGGCCAAGATGTGAATAAAACAAGGTATAGAGGAATGATAGGTTCACTTATGTACCTTACCTCCTCTAGACCGGATATTGTTCAAAGTGTGGGTGTATGCTCAAGGTTTCAATCTCACCCAAAAGAATCCCATCTTTCGGCCGTTAAGCGCATCATTAGATACATCAAGGGGACTAGTGATTATAGCTTGTGGTATCCTAAATCTGATGACTTTTGTGCAATAGGGTTTTGTGATGTAGATTATGCGGGAGATAGGATGGATAGACGGAGTACATCCGGCATGTGTTGCTTCCTTGGAAGCTCACTCAACATGTGGTCAAGCAAAAAGTAAGCCACAGTGGCTCTATCCACAGCTGAAACTGAATATATTTCTGCATATGCATGTTGCTCACAATTAATTTGGTTAAAAACGCAGTTGGAATATTACAAATTAAAGATCAATAGTATACCCTTATTTTGTGACAATATGAGTGCCATTAACATCCTGTTTTGCACTCAAGAACCAAACACATTGAGATAAAATATCATTTTATTAGAGAACATGTGCAAAAGGGTACTATTGATATTCAATTTATAAAATCTGAAGACCAACTTGCTGATATTTTTACAAAACCCCTCTGTAAAGAATGATTCTGCACTTTGAGAAAAAGTTTGGGAACGTTTGATTTAAGTTCTATTGATAACTTGTGAAATATTGATTCTGCTCAGTTTTGTCTATTAGGAATGGACGAGATAAAAATAAAAGTGTTGGAAGGGCTGTGATCAAGGGGGAGACAGCACCAAAGATTAATTCTCATGGCCCCCACCAAATTTCCTTGACCCCATTCTGACCGTTTTGTTAGTTTCTCTCTCTGAAAATCAAAATGTCTTTTTGTTGTCTCATCAAATCTTATTGGAAGTGGTTATTGTCAAATCAAATCCTTCTCTTCACCTAATCCCTTGATTCTAGGAAACCACCTTTTCAATTTATTTCAAATAAAAGGGAAACTCGCTGGGTATTAACCGCCACTTAATGGACATTTAATTCCCCTTAATTCTCTCGCTGCTCCATATTTATTGCTTCTCTAACCTCCCTCCTCCCTCACTCCATTCGGTTTCTACTCAATCCCCTCATATTCCACTTCTCCATTTTCACTACCATGAAAAAGAAAACTGCTCCCAGGAAAAGCGAACGCATTCTTTTCTCTAAAAAACCATCCACTCCATAATCTCATACTCACATCCATATTCACTCTATATCATCATCTTCTCCCTCACCTCCCTCAAAGCAAACCGACACCATGCGTAGGAAGGTCATAGCTACAAAAACTTCTTCAAGGAAGAAGAAAGAGAGAGTTCCCGTGGAAGAAGAGGAAGAGTCTCACACATCACCCATTCCGTCTCCACCACCATCTCCACAGAAGAAAGCCACACCCAGGAAGAGTGGCCAGAAATCAAAAGGATTTGCTCTGCACAACACTAAGGAACCTGCAAACCTGGAATCTTTGGACTTCAAGAACAAATTCAGCAAGACACACTCTCACTATGACCCTGCCCGATTCAACTCCTGTGCTTCATATGAATTCCATAAAGAAGTCTTGGAAAAGCGTCATCTCTGTGCAACCTACCTTGTCAACCTGGACTCTCTCACCAGCAAGGGGATAAATGTGTCTCCTCTTTTTAAACTGCTTCAATGGACTCCTCTGCTTTACATCGAGAAGCCAGTTTACCCAGGTTTAGTTCGAGAGTTCTACGCCAACTTGAGACTTATTGATGGTACCATACATTCATACGTGAAGAGAGTTCACATCACACTTGACACTGCCACCATTGGGACGGCCTTGGGCTACAAGGAGGAAGGGCCTCTCTCTGGCTTGGATGGCACTACCCCCACCTACAAAGCTCTCGGACCAACCAATTCTCTGCTTCACAGAATTGTAACCCACATTCTGACTCCTCAAAGCGGCTCTCACAATAGAGTAACACTCTCTGACTCTCTTATTATCTTTGCACTTGTTACATCTACCCCTATATCTTTTGGTTATCTTATGATCCGACATATGTGGGAATCGGTAAAAAGCACCAAAAAGGCAAATATGCCCTATGGTATGTTCTTAACCAGCATCTTTGAATATTTTAAAGTTGACCTTCTGAATGAGGCTGTAGAGAACAAAGTGTCAATGATCAAGGGAGGTGGAGCGGTTAAGGGAACAAAGGGCAAGAAATTTGGGGCTTCGGAGAGTGACTATGAGAGTCGGCCCGAATCTTCCAAGGCAACTGAATCCATTAGGGAAATTCTCACTGAATTTTCAAATATGTCAGAACTCATGATACAATTCCATAAAGCAGGACGCAAGTTAGCGTATGAAAATGAGAAGGCTTGGGGAAGATGCAAAGATAAAGTCAGTTTGATGCTAGAAAGTCTTGATGAGGATCCGGAAAATGCAAGTGAAGAAGGAGCTGAAGCATCTGATTTTCATCTCTCTGATGATTAAACTTCTGTTTAGTGTTTGATATTGGCACACTTAGACTCAATTTGATACTCTGTTTTGGCTTGTTACTATTAGTACTATAACTCTGTGATACTCTGTGGATACTTTTGGAAATATTTTGGATATTCTGCTTGCTATGTCATATTCTTTTTGCAGGTGCCCCTTGATGCCAAAAGGGGGAGGAATGGTTCTGAAAATTGAAAATGGAAAACAAGAGATGAAACTCCTTTGAGAGTTCATGATCACGAGTTCATGATTACCCTTGTTTATGCTTGCTTGATAATGCATGTCGATAATGCACTTGTTTTATCATGATTGCTGCTGATTGCTTAATGTTTATCTTGGTAAAATGCTTGGTTGATTGTTGATTATAATTATGAAGCATTTGTTTTACCTTGATATAATGATTGCTGTTTTGGACTTATTTTTGGCAGTTCCTTTAAGCTGAAAATATGAATTTTACTATGGCTTGAGATGATCATGAATGATTAGAAAACATTCTTTTGCTATGATCAATCTGCCTTGTTTTTATTAGAAAATATTCAGGAAACATCATGCTGTTTGCTTTTGTATGATTGAGCAGAAAATCAAATTATTGATAACAAAGGGTTTTGATTATCATTCACTTCTGCCCATAAATCAAGCCATTCAACATTGCATACTGAATATGTTGTATAACATTGTTGCCTTAGGCTTGATAAAAATTGTTACAGGTATGAAGCTTCCCTTGGTAAAATAAGCATACATCAAGGGGGAGCCATGTGACAATTAGAAAGGGGGAGAAATTCAAATATTCAAAGGGAGTATTCTATACTTCAATCTTTTATTTTTTTCCATTTCAATTTTAATAATGTTTGTCATTAAGAAGGAGATTGATGAGTTTGAAAAACTCTAAAATAACATTTGTGATGACTAAACATTATTAATCTAATTAAATGCAAAAATATTAATTCATATATGGTGATGAAAATTATTTTTGCTATGCAGGTTCTGTTTGGACCGAATACAAAAAGAAATTGTTGCAAACTAACCTTCAGCTTTGATGTCAATATGATTGTGTTGGCTGATTTATTTTAATGGGCCAGTTTGATTTATTATTACAAGCCCAATATGCTTTTAAGAATTAAGCCTTGTTCAAAGTATGGCATACTATATGGCTGATGTAAATTGTGTTTAATTGGGCCAATTTCTACTAACATCAACCATAAGCCCAAATTAAACCAATGATCCAATGCTTGGTCCGAAACCCATTGAAAGAAAGCAAATTGGTTTCATGCCTCCAATGGATTCCATTTCTTGTTGGGGGATGGATTTCAAAATTTAATTTGCTAGCATTGGAAATATAAAAGAGAGAGAAAAAGTATGATTGACATGATTGATTGGTTTAATGCAACACGCCACTCAGCAAGGGAAGTAAAAGCAACCTCATTTTAATTAATTTGTTCTATTTCAATTAATTGCTTTTCTTCTAATCTCATCTTCTCTCTCATCTTTCTTTCTTCTCTTTCAGTCATTACCCAGCAACCATGAAAGCTACACCTAGCCACCGAAAAGAAGATAGAGCAAGCAACAATACCATCACAATGATGGCAAGAAAAAGCAAACGAAAAGTATGCTGTGGCTAAGATCCTCCTTCACTTGTGGTAAGATTTTGTGAAGAGATCTTGGCTCCTCCATACCAAAAATGGAAGTGAAGATCTCGTCCAATAGAGAGGAAGATCTTGGAAAGGATGGCTTGTCTCTGACTCGGCTCAACCATCACAGGAGGTAGTGGTGCACGAATTGTGAATCACACTTTTTTCACAACGCGTACCACTAACCAGCAAGTGCACTGGGTCGTCCAAGTAATACCTTACGTGAGTAAGGGTCGAATCCCACGGAGATTGTTGGTTTGAAGCAATCTATGGTTATCTTGTAAATCTTAGTCAGGAAATTAATTATGTTTATCAGTTGAATTGCGAATAACCAAGAGAGCATAAATTAAAGGTTACTTGTTGTGCAGTAATGGAGAATATGTTGGAGTTTTGGAGATGCTTTGTCTTCTGAATCTCTGCTTTCCTCTGTCTTCTGATTCACGCACGCACGTCCTCCTATGGCAAGCTGTGTGTTGGTGGATCACCGTTGTCAATGGCTACCTTCCATCCTTCCAATGAAAACTACGCTCACGCGCTCTGTCACAGCACGGCTAATCACCGGTTGGTTCTCAATCCGGTTGGAATAGGATTTACTATACTTTTGCATCTGTCACTAACGCCCAGCTTTCAAAAAGTATGGCCTATTATATATTTCTGGAAATCCCTGGATGTCTACTTTCCAACGCAATTGGAAGCACGCCATTTTGAGTTCTATAGATCCAGAAAATCCACTTTGAGTGCAGGGAGGTCAGAATCCAACAGCATCAGCAGTCCTTTTTCAGCCTGAATCAGATTTTTGCTCAGCTCCTTCAATTTCAGCCAGAAAAATACTTGAAATTACAGAAAAACACACAACTCATAGTAAAGTCCAGAAATATGAATTTTTCCTAAAAACTAATAGAAATAGACTAAAAACTAACTAAAACATACTCAAAACTATATGAAATTATCCCCAAAAAGCGTATAAAATATCCGCTCATCACAACACCAAACTTAAACTGTTGCTTGTCCTCAAGCAACTAGACAAATAAAATAGAAGACTAATAGGTTGAGAAGCAATAATATCTCAGAGTTTTTGAATGAAGCTCAGATTCTAATTAGATGAGCGG
>NC_029785.2:88871911-88873259 GCF_000816755.2 Arachis ipaensis
CTTGACTTTAACCGCTCAGTCTCAAGTTTTCACTTGATACCTTCACGCCACAAGCACATGGTTAGGGACAGCTTGATTTAGCCGCTTAGACCAGGATTTTATTCTTTTAGGCCCTCCTATCCACTGATGCTCAAGGCCTTGGGATCCTTTTTATTTGCCCTTGTCTTTTGGTTTTAAGAGCTTTTGGCTTTTTCTGCTTGCTTTTTTTTTTTTTTCTGCAAGCTTTGTTCTTTGCTGCTTTTTCTTGCTTCAAGAATCATTTTTATGATTTTTCAGATTATCAATAACATGTCTCATGTTCATCATTCTTTCAAGAGCCAACATATTTAACAGTTTTAAACAACAAATTCAAAAGACATATGCACTGTTCAAGCATTCATTCAGAAGATGGAAAGCATTGCCACCACATTTACCCAATTAGAATTTCTTTTATTAAACTCGAAATTTTATTGCTTCTTATTCAAAAGATCTACTATTTTATTCATGTTTAATGATGATGAGAAAAATAAACTACAGCTTAATTGGAGATAAAATCAAATAGATACTAATTACTATTATATGACTTCTAAGGTAAACTTTTATAAGGACACTGTCACAGAGTTAAGGCAGAAATTAGAAATTAACAACCTTTATTCTGGGGGCACGGGGGTTCCTCTGATCCTTGGGATGCTTGGTATTACAAGAGAAGACTTTTGGCACTTCAGTTCCCTTAAGTCACGCCCCTGCTCCTCTTGTTCTTTAAACATATAGGTCAGCATTTGACTATGTTCCTTCTGTTGTTTTATTATTTGCTCGATAGCTTCCTGTATCTTGGTGACAGACGTCTCAAGATATTCCCAATATTCCGCTTGAGGAATCTCTGGGAGGAATTCCTGTGCTCTCTTCTTGATAGGATCCTCCTGTGCTTGTTGTCTCTCCATTGATGCTTTGGTGATTGACTTTTCAATTAGGATATATTCAGTTATTCCCATCCTTACTCCAGCGTCCTTGCAGAGCAGAGAAATCACGCTTGGATAAGCCAACCTGGCCTCTTTTGAATTTTTGTTAGCGATCTTATAGAGCTCAGTTGAAATCAGCTGATGAACCTCCACTTCCTTTCCCATCATGATGCAATGGATCATCACTGCTCTTTTAACTGTGACTTCAGAGCGGTTGCTAGTGAGCAACAGAGAACGCCCAATGAAGTCCAGCCATCCTCTGGCAACTGGTTTGAGATCCTCTCTCTTGAGTTGATTTGGGACACCCTTTGTGTTGGTGGTCCACCTAGCTCCAGGGATACATATGTCCTCTAGAATCTTATCCAGGCCAATGTCTGCTCTCATCATCCTCCTGTTGATCCTGTTGAAGG
>NC_029785.2:88873829-88875618 GCF_000816755.2 Arachis ipaensis
TGTCCATTGACAATGAACTTCTTATCAGAATCAATATCTTGAAGCTCCACATAACCATATGGTGACACACTTGTAATCACGTATGGTCCCCTCCACCAGGATTTCAGTTTCCCGGGGAATAGCCTGAGTCTAGAGTTAAACAATAGGACCTTTTGTCCTAGTTCAAAGATTCTAGATGACAGCTTTCTGTCATGCCATTTTTTTGATTTTTCTTTATAAAGCTTGGCATTTTCGAAAGCTGTAATTCTCTGTTAGAGACTTCAGCTTGCCCATTGGTTTGTGGATGATATGGAGTGGCCACCTTGTGGCGAATTCCATACCGAACCATGGCAGAGTAAAGCTATTTATTGCAGAAGTGAGTGCCCCCATCACTAATTAGTACTCTAGGGACACCAAATCTGCTAAAGATATGTTTCTGGAGGAACTTCAGCACTGTTTTAGTGTCATTGGTGGGTGTGGCAATAGCCTCAACCCATTTTGATACATAGTCAACTGCCACCAGAATATAAGTGTTTGAATATGATGGTGGAAAAGGTCCCATGAAGTCAATTCCCCATACGTCAAACAACTCAATTTCCAAGATTCCTTGTTGAGGCATGGCGTAACCATGAAGCAGATTGCCAGCTCTTTGGCAACTGTCACAATTACGTACAAACTCTCGGGAATCTTTATAGAGTGTGGGCCAATAGAAGCCACATTGGAGGACCTTGGTGGCTGTTCGCTCACCTCCGAAATGGCCTCCATATTGAGATCCGTGGCAATGCCACAGGATCCTCTGTGCTTCTTCTCTAGGCACACACCTACGGATAATTCCGTCTGCACATCTCTTAAAGAGATAAGGTTCATCCCACAAGTAGTACTTTGCATCAGTAATTAATTTCTTCTTTTGTATCCTGTTGTACTCCTTGGGTATGAACCTTGCAGCTTTATAGTTTGCAATATCGGCAAACCATGGTGCTTCCTGAATGGCGAATAAATGCTCATCAGGAAACGTCTCAGAGATCTCAAGAGAATGGAGGGGCGTCCCTTCCACTGGCTCTATCCGGGACAGATGATCAGCCACTTGGTTCTCTGTCCCTTTTCTGTCTCTTATTTCTATATCAAACTCTTACAGAAGCAATACCCATCTGATGAGCCTGGGTTTTGAATGCTGCTTTGTGAGTAGATATTTAAGAGCAGCATGGTCAGTATACACAATCACTTTTGATCCTACTAAGTATGATCTGAACTTGTCAATGGCGTAAACCACTGCAAGTAATTCTTTTTCTGTGGTTGTGTAATTTTTCTGGGCGTCATTTAGAACGTGACTGGCATAGTAAATGACGTGCAGAAGCTTGTCATGCCTCTGTCCCAATACTGCACCAATGGCATGATCACTGGCATCACACATTAACTCAAATGGCAATGTCCAGTCTGGTGCAGAAATGACTGGTGCTGTGACCAGCTTAGCCCTCAGCGTTTCAAACGCTTGCAGGCACTTTGTGTCAAACACAAATGGCGTGTCAGCAGCTAGCAGATTGCTTAGAGGTTTTGCGATTTTTGAAAAGAACCTTAGTGGTTAAAGAAGCCTTTTTAGAGGGGTTGTTATCAGCACTTGTGTGTGTCTGATCCCTCACTGGCAATTGAGTGCCAGAGTCAGAAGCTGGAGTGACGTTAGATGCCAGCTCACTGTCTGTTCCTGGCGCCTGAACGCCAGAAATGTGCCCATTTTGGGCGTTCAACGCCAAATTCTTGCCCATTTCTGGCGTTGAACGCCAATCCTGCCTTGTTTCTGGCGCTGAACGCCAGT
>NC_029785.2:88875682-88894869 GCF_000816755.2 Arachis ipaensis
CTACTCCCATATGAAGCAGTAGAGGGGTTAGAATATGACCCCAAAGTCCTCCTGGACTGTTCATTTCCATTTATGTCCATGATGGATATATGGATATAACTTGGACTGATTTACCTTTTTATTTATTTTATTTTATAAGAAGTAAATACTTAAATAAAATAGAATAACTAAAAAGAATTTGAATTTTGAAATTAAATTTTTTTTTTTTTGAAAAAAGTTTTAAATTTTTTTAAAAAAAATCTGAATTTTTGAAATAGATTTCGAAAATTTGCTTTTAAAACAGAGAGAAAAGATATTGTTGAATTTAAAGAGGAGAGAGAAAAACAATAAGATAGCACAAGATTTAAAATTTTTAGATCTAATGCTCCCTATTTTCGAAAATTTTGGAAGGAAAACACCAAGGAACACCAAACTTAAAAATTTTAAGATCAAGTCACAAGGAAAGCTCAAGAACACGAAGAAAGAACACCAAACTTAAAATTTTTAGAAAACCAAACCAAAATTTTCGAAAATTTTAAGGAAAATCAATCAAGAAAACACCAAACTTAAAGTTTGGCACAGGATTTAATAGAAAAAATTGTTTTTGAAAAAGATTTTAAAAAATATGATAGCCAATTACCATGAACATAAACACCACGTTCTAACTAACTGAGCTATAAATTTAAAGTGTTTTAATAAGGGATAAATAATAAAAGACTCTAAACCAAAAAAAGAGAAATTTTTCATAATCTAAGCAACAAAATAAACCGTTAGTTGTCCAAACACGAACAATCCCCGGCAACGGCGCCAAAAACTTGGTGCACGAATTGTGAATCACACTTTTCACAACGCGTACCACTAACCAGCAAGTGCACTGGGTCGTCCATGCCAGTTTTTGTGCCAGTTTGGGCGTTCAACTCCAGTTTTTGATCCTTTTCTGGCGCTGGACGCCAGAATTGGGCAGAGGACTGGCGTTGAACGCCAGTTTACGTCGTCTATTCTTGTGCAAAGTATAGACTATTATATATTGCTGGAAAGCCCTGGATGTCTACTTTCCAACACAATTGGAAGCACGCCATTTTGAGTTCTGTAGCTCCAGAAAATCTACTTTGAGTGCAGGGAGGTCAGAATCCAACAGCATCAGCAGTCCTTTTTCAGCCTGAATCAGATTTTTGCTCAGCTCCTTCAATTTCAGCCAGAAAAATACCTGAAATTACAGAAAAACACACAACTCATAGTAAAGTCCAGAAATATGAATTTTTCTTAAAAACTAATAGAAATAGACTAAAAACTAACTAAAACATACTCAAAACTATATGAAATTATCCCCAAAAAGCGTATAAAATATCCGCTCATCAGGTAGCTACAGTGGCTACGTGATGGAAGAGGCAGAGATTGAAGCAGATGAAGCTATCATCATCATGAAGCATCAAGGGCCAGAAGTTCATCTTGGAGAGCAAGGCAAGGATGAAGGGCTCGGATTGATGAAGAGTGGTGACCAAGGAAGGACTAGACGTAATTGCATGTTGTGTTTTGCATGTGTTATCTCTTCTCTCTCTCTCTGGCCGAACCGGTTCTGTTTGAAGAAGAAGAAGATTGGCTTGGTTTGTTTGGTTTCAACCTTGAAGGCTTCTCTCTATAAGTATGGGTGAACAGTCAGGGTTTGATTCAAGGAGTGAGAGTGCAAAAGCACATGGTTCTCATAGCTCTCTAAGCTGACAGAATTTCTTCTCCTTCAGTGTTCTCATTTTGTAATTTTTTTTGTTTAATTTTGTCATGTCTTGAGTCTTATGGAAAAAGGCAAATAGTGAGGTTTGTATGAAAAGGCCATAGAGCAGAAAAAGGCAGAGAGTGCAAACTTAAAAGAAAAATCCATAGATGTCCTTAGAGTTCCTTTGTACATCTATGTTGTGTTTCATGATTCTGTGGGAATTCCCTTGTAAGTTGGGTTAGCACTTTACAGTTGAAAGCTTAGCTGTGACCAAGTCAAGTTCAGTTTGGGTTTAGATTCTGGACTTGTTGATAAACCACTATTTCATGGTTTATCTTGTGCTCAATTGTGTGGTTTTTATCAACTCTTTACGCATTTATTCATACTAATCGCATGCTTTATGTCTTCCTTCCTAATTTTGTGCTATGATTGAAAACATGCTTCTTTGGCCTTTATATTGCTAATATTAATACTCTCTTATCACCATTAGATGCCTTGATATGTGTGTTAAGTGATTTCAGAGATTACAGGGCAGGAATGGCTCAGAGGATAGAAAGGAAGCATGCAAAAATGGAAGGAATACAAGAAGTTGGAGAAACTGCTAAGCTGTCCAGCCTGACCTCTTCGCACTCAAATGGCTATAACTTTAGCTACAGAGGTCCAAATGACACGGTTTCAGTTGCATTAAAAAGCTAACGTCTGGAGCTTTGATTTGATATATAATTTTCCATAGTTGCCCCAAAGTTAGGCGACGCGAACGCGTGAATAACGCGCCCGCGTCGCATCTGCGAACTTCAATCCGCGCGGATGCGTGGACGACGCCTCCGCGTCACTTGCCCGCGACCTGAACGTAACAGAAATCGTAGGGGGCGATTTTTGGGCTGTTTTTAACCCAGTTTTCGGCCCAGAAAACACATATTAGAGGGTATAAAATGGGGGAATCCATTCATTCATAGGAGAGTCTCCAATTAGTTAGTTTTCATGATTTAGATTTAGTTTTGAGAGGGAGATTCTCTCCCCTCTCTTTAGGGTTAGGATTTAGATTATGATTTTATTCGCTTTCAGGATTATCTCTTTTTACCACATTCAACATTCCTTTTTATTTATCTTTTCAATTTAATTTATGAATTCTTCTATGTTACAGATTACTCTTTTGAATTAATGTTATTTGAGGGATTTCAGTTTACAATTGTTTCTTTTATTTATGTTACTGTTGCTTCCAATCTGAAGACATTTTTATTCCGGTAGATTTACTTTTTCCCTTTTTGGTCTTGGTTAAGAAATCAGTAACTCAGGAGTTATCAAACTCAAACATGATTGATAATTGTTATCTTTGCTAATTGAATTGAACTTCAATAATCCCAATCTTTCCTTAGGGATTAACTAGGATTTGAGGATCTAACTAATTAGTCACTTGCCTTTTCTTTACTTTAAGTAAAGGCTAACTAAGTGGAATTAAGATTCAATCTTCATCATCATTGATAAGGATAACTAGGATAGGACTTCTAATTTCTCATACCTTGCCAAAAGTTTATTTTACAGTTATTTATTTATTTTACAGTCATTTACTTATTTCAGTTGCAATTTAAATTACTTGTTCCTTATCTTCAAAACCCCGATTTACAATCTTCATAACCAATAATAAGAACATACTTTCCTTCAGTTCCTTGAGAAGACGACCCGAGGTTTAAATACTTCGGTTATCAATTTATTTAGGGGTTTATTACTTGTGACAACCAAACGTTTGTACGAAGGGATTTCTGTTGGTTTAGAGACTATATCTACAATGCGACTGTTTTTATAAAATTATTTACTGGCAAAAATCCTAACGTCAAAATGGCGCCGTTGCCGGGGAATTACAAACGTGTGCCTTATTATTGGTTATTGTAAATATTTGCATTTTGCTTGTTTATTTGTTTTTATTTTTGCCTTTTCGTAAATTAAGAGGTTATTGGTTTTTATTTAGTTATTAAAATTTTTTTTTAAATTTTTTTTTATGTTCATCTTGATCTTCAAGTTGTTCTTCGTGTTCATCTTGACCTTCAAGTTGTTCTTAGTTGTTTTCTTTGCTTTGATCTAAAAATTTTAAGTTTGGTGCCATTTTATTATTTTTCTCTTTCCTCATTTAATTCAAAAATATCTTTTCTCTTTATTTTAATTGAATTTTCGAAATTTGAAAAAAAAATTAAAAAAAAATTTCAAATTTTGATTTTAAAATTTTTATCTTATCTTATCTTATTTCAAAAATCAAATTTCAAAATTCAAATTTAAAAATTTTCAAATTTCAAATTTCAAGTTTCAAAATTCAAATTTCAAAAATTTAAATTTCAAATTTCAAAATTCAAAATTTCAAAATTTCAAAAATTAATTTTCAAATTCAAAATTTAAATAACCTTTTAATTTAAATTTGTTTTTATTTTTATTTTTAATTTTTATTTGTTACTATGAACTCTCACCCCTTTGGCTATGAGTCTAGTTACAATTATGTTGCAGAAAGAAGAAATTTCAATGAGAATAGGCATCAAGGTTGGAACAATCAAAGATGGGAGGAGTCACAAGGATTTGATCAACCCTCATGGCAACAACCACCTCCAATGGACTATCAACAACCACCACCATATGCCTATAAACCCTCTCCTCAACACAACTTTGAACCACCACACTCACAAGCCCCTTACCACCAGACACCCTCATATGATCCTAACCCTTATCCACCATACCAACCACCTTATGAGCCATATGAACCATATCAAGAACCACCACATTCCTATGTACCATGTCCATATCCATCACCTCATGACTCAACAGAGCATCTCACGGAAACATGTGCAAAACTTCATGCCACACTTCACCAATTAAATCAAGTAATAAATAGACTACCTTCCCGACGTTCGGACACTCAAGGAACCCCCATGGCTTCATGTGGGCAATTTAATGAAGAACATAGCATGAAGGAGATATTAGAAACTCCAGTGGACAGCACAGAGCATGACTTTGTACTGGAACAAGTGGAGGAAGCTGTAATTATCGAAGAAGAAGAAGTGGTTGCGGACTTAGGAGATGCTAAACCTCCATGGGAAAGTCAAGACATAGAACCTCTTTCCAAGACAGTTGCATTTGATGTTGAGGAGGGTGTACACCCTCCAAGGCATATCATAGTTGAAGACTCGGAAGAGGTTGGTCAAGAAATGGAGATTAAAGAAGAAGAAGTACAACCTCCCATGCCCTTGGTAAGTAATGAAAAAGAGATTGAATTGGAAGAAAGCTACCAAGAGGAAGAGGTTGAAATTAAAGAAGTTTACAAAGAGGTGGAAGTTGTCAAAGAGCACAAGGGAGTGGAGCTTGAAATCACCTTGCTGAAGTTATTGGAGACCACTCCCCCTAAGTTGCCATCATCCTTCACAACATTCAAGTGGGTAAAATTCATATCCCTTAGCTTTCTAATTCCACTTGAATATGGGCTACTGGAGACGGATGGTCAACTTAGAGCTCTTTGTGGCATTAAGAGTAAGAGGAAGATGGTCAGTGATAAACCGCTATTTCATGGTTTATCTTGTACTCAATTGAGTGATTTTTATCAACTCTTTACCCACGTATTCATACTATTTGCATGGTTTTACATTTGCCTTTCTAATTATGTGCTTTGATTGAAAACATGCTCCTTTGATCTTATATTTGCTCATTATTAATCCTCCCTTATTACCATTAGATGCCTTCATATATGTGTTAAGTGATTTCAGAGATTACAGGGCAGGAATGGCTCAGAGGATGGAAAGGAAGCATGCAGAAGTGGAAGGAATACAAGAAGTTGGAGAAATTGCTAAGCTGTTCAGCCTGACCTCTTCGCACTCAAACGGATATAACTTTATCTACAGAGGTCCAAACGATGCGGTTCTAGTTGCGTTGGAAAGCTAACGTCCGGGGCTTCAATTTGATATATAATATACCATAGTTTCCCTGAAGCTAGGCGATGCGACTGCGTGCTCCATGCAGCCGCGTCGCAGTGACGAAAATCCAGCGTGATTGAATTCGAGACCAGCGAATTCTTGGCTGTTTTCGACCCAGTTTGCGGCCCAGAAAACACAGATTAGAGGCTATAAAGTGGGGGAATGCATCCATTCAGAAACAAGCTTTCACCTTCACAATTTTAGGAGTAGATGTAGTTTTTAGAGAGAGAGGTTCTCTCCTCTCTCTTAGATTTAGGATTTAGGACTTCTCTTAGTTTTAGGAGTGACTCTCAATCCCAGGTTCAATGTTCTTTTTATTTATTTCTCCAATTTAATTTGTATGTCAGATTTAAGTTCTTTTGTGAATGCAATTCGAGGTATTTTCAGACTTAATTTTGCTTTGCTTTATTTATATGAATGCTTTTAATTTTAATTTAGATATTTTCTCTTTTGGTCTTGGTTAAGAAATTAGTAACTCAGGAGTTATCCAATTCAACAACATAATTGATAATTGTTATCCTTGCTAATTGAATTGATCTTCAATAATCCCAATCTTTTCTTAGGAATTAACTAGGATTCAAAGATCTAACTAATTAGTCACTTGACCTTCCCTTGTTATAGCAAAGGTTAACTAAGTGGAATTAAGATTCAATTTTCATTATTGTTGATAAGGATAACTAAATCTGGACTTCTAATTTCTCATATCTTGCCAAGAGTCTATTTTATTATTATTATTATTTTATTTTACTTGTCATATAACATATTCCCACCTTACTTCCAAAACCCCAATTTACAAAACTCATAACCAATAATAAGAACATACCTCCCTGCAATTCCTTGAGAAGACGACCCGATGTTTAAATACTCGGTTATCAATTTTAAAAGGGGTTTGTTACTTGTGACAACAAAAACGTTTGTAAGAAAGGTTGATTGCTTGGTTTAGTAACTATACTTGCAACGAGTATTTACTATAACTTCTAAACCATCAATCTTCCACTCTTTCAAAATGGCACCGTTGCCGGGGAATTGCAAACGTGTGCCTTATTATTGGTTATTGTAAATATTTTTTTTTATTTTTGCTTGTTTATTTGTTTTTATTTTTGTTTTTATTTTTTATTTTCCATAAATTAAGAGGTTATTTGTTTTTATTTAGTTATTAAAAAAATTTCAAAAATTTGTTCTTAGTGTTCATCTTGATCTTCAAGTTGTTCTTCACGTTCATCTTGACCTTCAAGCTGTTCTTAGTTGTTTTCTTCGTTTTGATCTAAAAATTTGAAATTTGGTGTCATTTTATTGTTTTTCTCTTTCCTCATTAAATTCAAAAATATTTTTAATTAATTTTTTCAAAAAAAAAAATTTCAGATTTTTATTTTTAAAATTTTTATCTTATCTTATCTTATTTCAAAAATCAAATTTCAAAATTCAAATTTAAAAATTTTCAAAATTTAAATTTAAAAATTTTCAAATTTCAAATTTCAAAATTTAAATAAACTTTTAATTTAAATTTATTTTTATTTTCATTTTTAATTTTTATTTACTACTATGAACTCTCACCCCTTTGGCTATGAGTCTGGTCACAATTATGTTGCAGGAAGAAGAAATTACAATGAGCATAGGCATCAAGGTTGGAACAATCAAAGATGGGAGGAGCCACAAGGATTTGATCAACCCTTATGGCAACAACCACCTCCAATGGACTTTCAACAACCACCACCATATGCCTATGAACCCTTTCCTCAACACAACTTTGAACCACCACACTCACAAGCCAACTACCACCATTCACCTCCATATGACAATAACCCACATCCACCATACCAACCACCCTATGAATCGAATGAGCCATACATAGATCCACCCCAACCTCCATTGGATAACAATACACTCATCTCTAACATCATTGGTCTCACCTCTACACTCCAAAATCTTATATCCCGCATGAACGAACCCTCTACCTCCAAAATCCAACCCTCAAGCTCTGGTGCACTTCCTTTTCAACCACATAATGATCTTTTCATCCCATCACCACCCTCCATGGAAGAGCACCCACATCTATCAATCCAAGAGCAAGATAATCCCAATTATGCTATTGATATGGAACAGGAAAAAAGAAATCATCTTCGCGAATCCATACTTCATAAGGAGCTAGAGGAGGCCTTATGGGTAAAGGTAGGAGAGACCCTTGAAGATAAAGGAGTAGTTGAAAGGAGTTGTCATGGAAAGAAAATCATCGAGGATGAGTACGATCTTATCCTTAAACAACTGGACAAAGCAGCAATTTTTAAAAAGTAAGAAGTGGTTGCAGACTTAAGAGATGCTGTACCTCCATTGGAAAGTCTAGTCATAGAGCCTCCTTCCATGGTGTTTGATGTTGATGTTGAAGGGAGCGTACAACCTCCAAGGCAGATCATGGTTGAAGACTTTGTAGAGGTTGATCAAGAGATGGAGATTAAAGAAGAAGAAGCACAACCTTCCATGCCCTTGGTGAGCAATGAAGAAGAGATTGAATTGGAAGAAAGCTACCAAGAGGAAGAGGTTGAAATTGAAGAAGCTTGCAAAGAGGTGGAAGTAGTCAAAGAGCACAAGGGAGTGGAGCTTGAAATCACCTTGCCAAAGTTATTGGAGACCCCTCCCCCTAAGTTGCCATCATCCTTTACAACATTCAAGTGGGTAAAATTCATATCCCTTAGCTTTCTAATCCCACTTGAATATGGGCTACTGGAGACGGATGGTCAACTTAGAGCTCTTTGTGGCATTAAGAGTAAGAGAAAAATGGTCAGCGGTAAGAATTGTCCTGCAAGGTTCATTATGGTTGAAAGCTTAAATTTTAAATGTAAAGGTTTGTGTAAAGCTCCACTGAATAGGTCTAGGAAGTTGTTTGGCTGCTTTAGTAAGAATTCAGATTGCCTACCACCCGGATGGAATCATGATGATCAACAAGAAGACGGGTGCAAAAGCAAGATTTGGGACCCCAAAATCCAATCTAGAAATCAGCACTATTGGGGCCTTGTCACATGCTTTAACTTACTTGAAGGCTTTCTGCGCCTAATTTGGGATCCCGGAGGACATTGGAATCATAAACATTGGTGGAGATTCCTGGATGAGTTCAAGCACAAGCCACCATAACAAAGGATTCCCCAAATGTCCAACTTAAGGACAATAACTAAAAGTGCTAGGTGGGAGACAACCCACCGTGGTATGATCGTTCCTTTTTCATTTTTATTTAGTTTTATTTGTTTTTGAGTTTTATTTTATTTTATTGAACCTGGAGTTTTGCATCACATTCATATTAACACTGCATTCTGCATTTTCTAAAAAAAAATAAAATAAAATAAAATAAAATAAAATGCCACTCGACGCGTCCGCGTCGCAAGGAGAGGGGAGAAAATAAAAACGAACAGAGAGTCACGCTGGAGCGTGGCTGGAGGCGTGCCAGTGACACAAATCGACCCACGCGACCGCATCGCCGACGCGTCCGCGTCACATGGGAACTTTGGCCTCCCACGCGACCGCGTCACCCACGCGGCCGCGTGCCATGTAAATCGACGTCACAAGGGTGCATGGCCGAAGGTTAAGCTGGAATGGTGCTGGACTCGTGCTGGAAGCCCAAGCCCTCCCAAGCGAACGCGTCACCCACGCGTCCGCGTCATATTGGAAATAGGCCATCCACGCGATCGCGTCAACCACGTGACCGCGTCACCCAAATTTTTTGCAAAAATACATCTCAAACAGAGAGTTGTGCGAATGCGAGGCTGCACTCGTGCCAATCGCACAAATCAGGCCACGCGATCGCATGACCCACGCGTTCGCGTCACCTGACCTTATCGCGCACCACGCGACAACGTCACTCACGCGTCCGCGTCGCCAGCATCGCACAACCTATCCGGATTAGTGCCAATTATCTTATTTTTCTTTCCCAATCCTAATTTCTTCTGTCTTTTCTTCTTTCTTCTTTCTTTCTTACTTTATTTCTTTCCCTTCTCATTCTTCTTATCTTTTATTTTATTTTATTTATTTGCATACTTTCATTCATTGTATTTTAATTTTGTGCATATTTTTATTTTTCTAAAATTATTGGTGTTCAAATGTTCTTATTCAACTGTTATATCTTTTCTGGTATTATCTTGGTGCTTAGTGACTTGTTTTATTCTGGATAGGTAATCTTATTTATATCAATGCCAATCTTTGATACCTATATTCCTTTTGCATTGACATGCACTTCCATTGTCTTTTATTACCCACTCTCTTCCCCATTGTTGTACATTGTGTACCACTGGCATGCCATGGCTTCTATTGTTTTCTCACGTACATGTTGAAGCTTCCATGTAAATGAGACCCTTATCATTTGGCATTAATCCACCCATACTTCATTTATTTTCTTATCTTTAATTTTGGGTTACTCTTCTTCTTTTTTTTTCTTCTTTCAGGCTGGCCACCGAAGACGGAAAAAAGGAGAAACTTCTATAAGGGGAGACAAACAAGGCCATCTGCACAATCCTTGAAGGAAAGTATCAGTTGGAACAACCCGTCCACCTGCACATCTTAGCATGCACCGAGGACGGTGCAATCTTTAAGTGTGGGGAGGTCGATACTGATCTCCATGGGTTAGTACCTTTCTGTTTCAACACCAATGTTTAAATTTTCTTTATTAAATTAGTTGTTGCATTTGCATGTTTAATTGCATGTTTATTTGATTTTATGCATTTAGTTACTGCTTGGTTAAAATAATAAGTTTCTTTTTAAGATCCTATTTTTGAAAAAAAGATTTCACTAATTTAAAATCAAAATTTTTGTGTAAAACTTGTTTGGAAGTTGTATTTGGAACATGGTTTTTAAGCCAAAGAACACACAATATGTGAGATTTTGAGCTTATTTACATGGTTACATTATTTAACCATAAATATTTTATTCCTGTGTGTTCCCTTCTCTATGATTGTAATCTATATTTTGTTCCAATCTATATGTCCATTATTTAGTGTATTTACATGCTTGCATATGATTGAGGCCATTGTTTGATTTTAGCTCACTTATCCCAAATAAGCCTACCCTTTAAATCACCCTTGTCAGCCACTTTGAGCCTTTTAATCCCCATTTGTTCTGTATTTTACCACATCACTAGCCTAAAGCAGAAAAATAATTAAACATCCCAATTGAATCTTTGGTTAGCTTAAGATAGGGATTGTGTAACAACTAAGTGTGGGGAAATTGTGGGAACATGGGTTAATAAGGGAATGTATCATGTTTCTAATTTATTTGAATATTGAGAATTTGGGAACCTACTCATGAAAAAAAAACCAAAATAGAAAAATAATGGAAAATCCATGTGCATTGATAAGTTATGTTTATTTCTATACAAAAAAAAAGAGAGAAAAATCTAAAAATATTCAATAAATAAGTAAATAAATAAGGGGACAAAATTACCCCAATGCAAAGTTAATAAAAAGATCAATGCACATGTGATAAAAGTAAAGAAATATCAAAATTTTGGTACATGATTATGGGAATCATATAAAAGTGGGAATTATGGGTAGCTAGGCATGAATTTAAAAGTATATAGAGTATATGTATATTAGGTGAGAGCTTAGGCTAATTAAAGATTCACATTATAGCTCACTTGGCCATACATATATCCTCACCCTTACCTTAGCCCATTAAAACCTTGAAAAGACCTCATGATGTTTGCATTAGTATGCTAAATATTTGTTGATTGGTTAGATGAAGAACAAGGTTTAGAAGGCATGATTAGAGAAGAATAGAGTGATTAACCCTAGACACTTGAGAGATTAGAGTGATATACATTACCAGTAAGGGTTCAATGCTTGATTCTATGTTCCCTGCTTTCAGGAGCTATCTTCTTACAAGTTTACTTGTCTTTTATTGTATAATTTGAATTAGTGAAATCTGATTCATGTTTGTCTTGGAGAACTTATTTATTTTTAACCAAGTAGGTAGAATCATTTTGCATGTAGTTGCATTCATATAGATAGGTTGCATTCCATACATCTACTACTCCTCTTCACCTTTATAGCTTCTCTTGAGCTTAGAATGAGGACATGCTAATGTTTAAGTGTGGGGAGGTTGACAAACCACTATTTCATGGTTTATCTTGTGCTTAATTGAGTGGTTTTTATCAACTCTTTATCCATTTATTCATACTAATGGCATGCTTTATGTCTTCCTTCCTGATTTTGTGCTATGATTGAAAACATGCTTCTTTGGCCTTTATATTGCTAATATTAATCCTCTCTTATCACCATTAGATGCCTTGATATGTGTGTTAAGTGATTTCAGAGATTATAGGGCAGGAATGGCTCAGAGGATAGAAAGGAAGCATGCAAAAGTGGAAGGAATACAAGAAGTTGGAGAAACTGCTAAGCTGTCCAGCCTGACCTCTTCGCACTCAAATGACTATAACTTTAGCTACAGAAGTCCAAACGACGCGGTTCTAGTTGTGTTGGAAAGCTAACATCCGGGGCTTCGATTGGATATATAATTTGCCATAGCTGCCTCGACGTTAGGCGACGTGAACGCGTGAATGACGCGCCCACGTCGCATCTGCAAACTTCAATCCGCGCGGACGCGTGGACGACGCCTCCGCGTCACTTGCCCACGACCTGAACGTAACAGAAATTGCAGGGGGCGATTTCTGGGCTGTTTTTGACCCAGTTTTTTGCCCAGAAAACACAGATTAGAGGCTATAAAGTGGGGGAATCCATTCATTCATAGGAGAGTCTCCAATTAGTTAGTTTTCATGATTTAGATTTAGTTTTGAGAGGGAAATTCTCTCCCCTCTCTTTATGATTAGGATTTAGATTAGGATTTTATTCGCTTTCAGGATTATCTCTTTTTACCAGGTTCAACATTCCTTTTTATTTATCTTTTCAATTTAATTTATGAATTCTTCTATGTTATATATTACTCGTTTGAATTAATGTTATTTGAGGTATTTCAGTTTACAATTGTTTCTTTTATTTATGTTACTATTGCTTCCAATCTGAAGACATTTTTATTCCGGTAGATTTATTTTTTCTCTTTTTGGTCTTGGTTAAGAAATCAGTAACTCAGGAGTTATCAAACTCAAACATGATTGATAATTGTTATCTTTGCTAATTGAATTGAACTTCAATAATTCCAATCTTTCCTTAGGGATTAACTAGGATTTGAGGATCTAACTAATTAGTCACTTGACTTTTCTTTACTTTAAGTAAAGGCTAACTAAGTGGAATTAAGATTCAATCTTCATCATCATTGATAAGGATAACTAGAATAGGACTTCTAATTTCTCATACCTTGCCAAAAGTTTATTTTACAGTTATTTATTTATTTTACAGTCATTTACTTATTTCAATTGCAATTTAAATTACTTGTTCCTTATCTTCAAAACCCCGATTTACAATCTTCATAACCAATAGGGTTAAGTACTGATATCGTCCCTAAGGTCTGGAGTGAAAATCAAAATCATCCCCAACCTTTTTTTGTTATTAAAATCATCCTCAACGTTACAAAACGTTATAAAATCGTCCTTTTCCACTTCAATTTTATTTTTTTTACCATATTACCCTTCATTATATTGAGGATGATTTTAATAACAAAAAAAGGTCGAAGACGATTTTGATTTTCACCCCAGACCTTAGGGACGATTTCAGTACTTAACCCTAACCAATAATAAGAACATACTTCCCTACAGTTCCTTAAGAAGACAACCCGAGGTTTAAATACTTCGGTTATCAATTTATTTAGGGGTTTATTACTTGTGACAACCAAACGTTTGTACGAAAGAATTTCTGTTGGTTTAGAGACTATATCTATAACGCGACTGTTTTTATAAAATTTTTTACTTGTGACTATTTCTTGTGCTGACTGACAAGACAAAAAGAAAAGTCTCGTGGCTGGGGACGAGACAAAAGAAAAAGTCTTGTGGCTAGTTATGAGATAAAAAGACAAAAAGTTTTCAGAAGTGGTTTCAAAGGCCGGCAAGTATTATCAAGTAAAAATGGGGCTAAGATTCAAACCCCCTTCTCTTAGCCACTGATAACCATCAGTTTTCTTATTCAATTCAAGCTTATTCCCATTCTAAGATATTCGCTTTCACTTCAACCATGATGAATATGATGATCCGTGACACTCATCACTATTCTCAACCTATGAACGTGTGCCTGACAACCACTTCCGTTCTACCTTGGATTGAGCATTTATCTCTTATCCTCCATTCCGAAAGGTCAAAGTCTTTGTGGTATAAGCTAGAATTATTGGCGGCCATTCTTGAGATCCGGAAAGTCTAAACCTTGTCTGTGGTATTCCGAGTAGGATCTGGGAAGGGATGACTGTGACGAGCTTCAAACTCGCGAGTGATGGGCGTAGTGACAGACACAAAAGGATCAATGGATCCTATTCCAACATGATCGAGAACCGACAGATGATTAGTCATGCTGTGACAGCGCATTTGGACCATTTTCACTGAGAGGACGGGAAGCAGCCATTGACAACGGTGATGCCCAGCATACAGCTTGCCATGGAAATGAGTATGAATGATTGAATGAAGACAGTAGGAAAGCAGAGATTCAGAGGGAGCAAAGCATCTCCATACGCTTATCTGAAATTCTCACCAATGAATTACATAAGTATTTCTATCTTATTTTATATTTTATTTATGTTTTAATTATCAAAACCTCATAACCATTTGAATCCACCTGACTGAGATTTACAAGGATGACCATAGCTTGCTTCAAGCCGACAATCTCCGTGGGATCGACCCTTACTCACGTAAGGTTTATTACTTGGACGACCCAGTGCACTTGCTGATTAGTTGTGCGAAGTTGTGAAAAAGAAGTGAGATTACAATTGTGCGTACCAAGTTGTTGGCGCCATTGAGATCACAATTTCGTGCACCAAGTTTTTGGCGCCGTTGCCGGGGATTGTTCGAGTTTGGACAACTGACGGTTCATCTTGTTGCTCAGATTAGGTAATTTTATTTTAATTTTAAGCTTTTTTGTTTTTATTTTAATTTCGAAAAAAAATTTCAAAAAAATAAATTATTCTATGACTTCAGAATTTTTAAGAATGAATTCTAGAGTTTTATGATGATCTGTTGAAGTATGGCTGGCTGTGAAGCCATGTCTAATCTTTTGGACCGAGGTTTCAACTCATCATCACAAAAAGCTTTTTGATTCTCATCAATTTCGCTGTTGTATGCCTGATTTGTATGCTAAAGCTTGGCTGGCCATTGGCCATGTCTAGTGTTTTGGACCGGAGCTTTCCCTGAAAGCTTGGCTGGCTAGTAAGCCATGTCTAATTCTTGGACTGGAGCTTTAGACTAACATTGCATGATTCCTGGAATTCTCATTAAAAATTTTGAAATCCTTATTTTTCTTTTTTCAAATAATTTTCGAAAAACCCAAAAAAATTTAATAAAATCATAAAAACCAAAAAGATTTTGTGTTTCTTGTTTGATTCTAGTGTTAATTTTTAAGTTTGGTGTCAATTGCATCTCTTCAATTTTTCTTAAAATTTTTGAAAACTCATGCATGATGTTCTTTATGATCTTTAAGTTGTTCTTGATGATTTTCTTTGTTTGATCTTTGCATTTTCATGTTTTGTGTCTTTTCTTGTTTTTCATATGCATTTTCAACTTGTTAGTGTCTAAACATTGAAAATTTCTAAGTTTGGTGTTTTGTATGTGTGACTTTTCTTATAAATTTTCAAAAATATGTGCTTGATGTTCATCATGATCTTCAAAGTGTTCTTGGTGTTCATATTGACATTCAAAGTGTTCTTGCATGCATTGTGTGTTTTGATTCATAATTTTTATGTTTTGAGTCTTTTTGTGTTTTTCTCTCTCTTCTTAAAAATTCAAAAATCAAAAAAATATCTTTCCTTTATTCTTCTCATAAATTTCAAAAATTTAAATTGATTTAGTTATAAAGTTTTAAAATTTAATTGTTTCTTATGAATCAAATCAAATTTTCAATTAAAAAATTCTATCTTTTTCAAATCTTTTTCATTTTTTCTTTCATATTTTCGAAAATTTCAAATTGATTTTCAAAAATCTTTTTCTTATTTTGTTTCATATTTTCGAATTCTTTGCTAGCATTTAATATTTTGATTCAAAAAATTCCAAGTTATTAAAACTCTAGAATCATATCTTTTTAGAATCATATCTTTTTAAACTCTAGAATCATATCTTTTTAGTTTCTTGTTAGTCAAGTAATCAACTATAATTTCAAAAATCAAATCTTTTTAATTTCCTTTTCAAATCTTTTTGAAAATGATTTTTAATCATATCTTTTTTAAAATCAATTTCAAAATCTTTTCCAACTTCTTATCTTTTCAAAATTGATTTTCAAATCATTTTCAATTAACTACTTGACTTTTTGTTTGTTTTACTATTTCTTATCTTTTTCAAAACCACCTAACTACTTTTCTCTCTCTTATTTTCGAAAATCACTAACCTCTTTTTCAAAAATTTCTTTTCATTAACTAATTGTTTTAAATTTCAATTTAATTTTATTTTCCTTCTTAATTTTTGAATTCTAATTAATATTTAAAATAAAAACAAAAATATTTTTTTCTTTTTAATTATTTTCGAATTCTTCCCCCTCTCATCTCTTTCTATTTATTTATTTATCTACTAACACCCCTCCTCCACTCAAAAATTTGAACCCACTCTTCTCCTCTGTGTTTGAATTTTTATCTTCTCCTTCTTCTATTCTTCTCTTCTACTTACATAAGGAATCTCTATACTGTGACATAGAGGATTCCTCTTCTTTTCTATTCTCTTCTTTTTCATATGAGCAGGAATAAGGATAAGAATATTCTTGTTGAAGCTGACCCTGAACCTGAAAGGACTCTGAAGAGGAAGCTAAGGGAAGCTAAGGCACAACTCTCTAGAGAGGACCTGACAGAAATTTTCGAAAAAGAAGGAGACATGGCCGAACCTAATAACAATGGTGGAGATGCAAGGAAGATGCTTGGTGACTTTATTGCACCCTCTTCTAACTTCTATGGAAGAAGCATCTCAATTCCTGCAATTGGAGCAAACAACTTTGAGATTAAGCCTGAATTAGTTTCTCTAATACAGCAGAATTGCAAGTTTCATGGACTTCTAATGGAAGATCCTCATCAGTTTTTGGCTGAATTTTTGTAAATATGTGACACTATCAAGACCAATGGAGTTGATCCCGAGGTCTACAGGCTTATGCTTTTCCCTTTCACTGTAAGAGACAGAGCTAGAACATGGTTGAATTCACAACCTAAGGAAAGCCTGAACTCTTGGGATAAGTTGGTCAGTGCTTTCCTGGCCAAATTCTTTCCACCTCAAAAGATGAGCAAGCTTAGAGTGGAAATCTAAACCTTCAGACAGAAGGAAGGTGAGTCCCTCTATGAAGCTTGGGAAAGATATAAGCAACTGATCAAAAGGTATCCTACTGACATGCTTCCAGAATGGAGCATCATAAGTATATTCTATGATGGTCTGTCTGAGTTATCAAAAATGTCATTGGACCATTCTGCAAGAGGATCTCTTTATCTGAAAACCCCTACAGAAGCTCAGAAACTCATTGAAATGGTTACAAATAACCAGTTCATGTATACCTCTGAGAGGAATCCTGTGAACAATGGGACGTTTCAGGAGAAGGGAGTTCTTGAAATTGATACTCTGGATACCATATTGGCTCAGAACAAAATATTGACTCAGCAAGTCAATATGATTTCTCATAGTCTTAATAGATTGCAAGCTGCATCCAATAGTACTAAGGAAGCATCTTCTGAAGAAGAAGCTTATGATCCTGAGAACCCTGCAATGGCAGAGGTGAATTACATGGGAGAACCCTATGGAAATACCTATAATCCTTCATGGAGAAATCATCCAAATTTCTCATGGAAGGATCCACAAAAGCCTCAACAAGGCTTCAATAATAATGGTGGAAGAAACAGGTTTAGCAATAGCAAGCCTTTTCCATCATCTTCTCTGCAACAGACAGAGAATTCTGAACAGAGCCATTCTGGCCTGGCAACCATAGTCTCTGATTTATCCAAGACCACACTAAGTTTCATGAATGAAACAAGGTCCTCCATTAGAAATTTGGAGGCACAGATGGGTCAGCTGAGTAAGAAGATTACTGAAACTCCTCCCACTACTCTCCCAAGCAATACAAAAGAAAATCCCAAGAGAGAGTGCAAGGCCATAACCATGACCAATATGGCCGAACCTGGAGAGAGTGAGGAGGACGTGAGTCCCAGTGAGAAAAGCCTCATGGGACGTCCTCTGGATAGAAAGGAGTTTCCCTTTGAGAAACCAAAGGAATCTGAGGCTCATACAGAGACCATAGAGATTCCATTGAACTTTTTTCTGCCATTCATGAGCTCTGATGAATATTCTTCCTCTGAAGAGGATGAAGACATCACTGAAGAGTAAGTTGCTAAATATCTAGGAGCAATCATGAAGCTGAATGCCAAGTTATTTGGTATTGAGACTTGGGAGGATGAACCCCCCTTGTTCACCAATGAACTGAGTGCATTAATGAGGTAGACATTACCTCAGAAGAAACCGGATCCCAGAAAATTCTTCATACCTTGTACCATAGGCACCGTGACCTTTGAAAAGGCTCTGTGTGACCTGGGGTCAGGGATAAACCTCATGCCACTCTCTGTAATGGAGAAATTGGGAATCTTTGAGGTACAAGCTGTAAGAATCTCACTAGAGATGGCAGACAAATCAATGAAAAAGGCTTATGGGCTAGTAGAGGACGTGCTAGTGAAGGTTGAAGGCCTTTACATCCCTGCTGATTTCATAATCCTAGACACTGGGAAGGATGAGGATGAATCCATCATCCTTGGCAGACCCTTCCTTTAGTTGAATGAGGAATACCTTGTATTTAAGACTCAAGGTTCTCCTTCTGTAACCATGGAGAGGAAGCATGAAAAGCTTCTCTCAGTACAGAGTCAAACAAAACTCCCACATTTCTGAGGTCTCTTTTAAGCTCAAAAAGGGCGAATATCCGGAGATCCGACAAGAGATTAGAAGAAGAGGATGGGAAGTACTCTCCAATCCTATTCAACAAGTCAGAATCTTAATGGTTCAAGAGTTCTATGTAAATGCACGGATCACTAGGAACCATGATCAAAGTATGAACCCGAATCCAAAGAATTGGTGATGACAAGTCATATTGACCCAGTTTTACTAGCCTTTTTCTTTATTTTTATTTAGTTTTATACACTTTCTTGCATCCTAAGAAATCAATTTGGAATGAAAATGCACAACTTCTTTGAATCAAATAACCACCATGAAATTGATGCTAAATCATGAGGTTTAAGCTAAATTTAATTGATTTTTAATGATTTATAAACCTTGTGAATTTGGTGATACTTTGATTGGTTGTTTTGATTAATTGTAGGTGAAGAAAAGAAGAAAAGAAGAAAAGCGTGGCCTAAGAAGCGTGGTTCAAGGAAGAGGAAGTGTGGTGCAACAAACCATGAAGCTCACTCCAAGAGCACCAAGCTCACTAAATGAGCGCTACACTCACTCCCAAGGGACCAAGGCACAAAGCTCAGCT
>NC_029785.2:88894997-88905758 GCF_000816755.2 Arachis ipaensis
ATTGGATGTCCCAAGGCTCAGCTCACTTGGAGAGCTGAGCGCTACTCCTTGATGCAAGAAAGCAACGTGACACGGTCAGGGAGTGAGGCACGCAACAACATTGGCAAGGCCCTTGGTGCATGAAGCGCAACACTTGACACGGGCAGGGAGTAGGGAGCGCGCAAAGTTGACACGGTCCTGGCAGCACAAGGCGCACACAAAAGTGGCACCAAGACACTAGCGCTCAGCTCACAAAGTGAGCTGAGCTCTCCCCTGATGCTTCCCAACCAACAAGACACGCTATGCAAGGCACAAAGCTCAGCTCACTTTGTGAGCTGAGCATTCCCCTGGGAGATGCATTTGGGCTGAAAATGAAATTTAAAATTCCAACTTAATTCATTTCTTCACCAAATCAAAAGCCCATCCAAATTCCAATATCCAAGAATAGAAAGTGTATAAATAGGAGTTAGTTTGATGTAATTAGGGGGCTGAATTTTATTTTGAATTTTTCTTTGAACTTTCATTTTTCATTTTGAGCTTTTGTTTTTGAGTTTAGATTTCAGAGAACTTGGAGGAAGAATTGATCTCTCTTCTTCTTGTTTCTTGCTTGAGCACTCTTTAATTTTCTTGCTTTGGATCTTGGGTGGAGAATTGAAGAACTTCTGTTTCAATCTCACCTTGAGATCTTGTTTTAATTTTCTGCATAATTAAATTTAAATTTCCATTTACTGCTTCTTCTTTTACAATTTCTGCAATTCACTTTTCTTCATTTCTCTTGCAATTGTTCTTGTTGGATCAAGGAAGGATTTGAGATCTAGACTTGTTATCTAGTCTCTTCCACTCCTGAGATCTTCAACTTCTTTTCATTTGCTGCAAATTAAGCACTGCCTTTCTGTCTTTGCAATTCTCAAAGCATTTTTACTTTTCTGTTTGGATCTACTTGAAATTCAATTCATCTTTAGTCTTCTGTTTGTTACAATTTACTTGTTCTTGTTTAAATTTTTGCAATCCCACTTCCTAATTCCCTTCTATCATTCAAGCAATTTACATTTCTTGCACTTTAAGATTCAGTCATTTATATTTCTTGCAATCTAAGTTTCTGTAATTTAATTTACTTGTTCTTTAAGATTCAGCACATTTGCTTTCCTGCTCTTAAATTTACTGCACTTTACCCTTCTCCCTTTACGTTTCAAGCAAATTTAGTTTCTGTTAATCACAAACCACTCAACCAACACTTGATTCGCTAGACTAAATCAACCACTAAACTAAAATTGCTCAATCCTTCAATCCCTGTGGGATCGACCTCACTCATGTGAGTTTTTATTACTTGATACGACCCGGTATACTTGCCGGTTATACGTGAAAGAAATTTTTCGCGCATCAATTGGCTTACAATGGTTCGGGGGAAATACTTAGATTTCAGTCCAGAAAATGTAAGGTTAGCGTTCAACTTACCAATGATGGAAGAAAACGCACGCCCCTACACTAGAAGGGTCAACTTTGATCAAAAGTTGGACCAAGTCCTCATGGACATATGTGAGGAAGAAGCTCAATGGAAAATTGACTCAAGAGCCAAGCCATTTCAATTGAAAAGGCATGACCTTAAGCCTGTAGTTAGAGGATGGTTGGAGTTCATCCAACGCTCTATCATTCCTACTAGCAACCGATCCGAAGTAACTGTGGATCGGGCTATCATGATCCATAGTATCATGATTGGGGAGGAAGTGGAAGTTCATGAGATTATACCTCAAGAACTCTACAAGGTGGCTGACAAGTCCTCCACTTTGGCAAGGTTAGCCTTCCCTCACCTCATTTGTCACCTCTGCAATTTGGCTGGGATTGTCATAGATGAAGACATCCAAATTGAAGAGGACAAGCCCATCACTAAAAAGATAATGGAGCAAACTAGAGAGCCCACTCATGGACCTCAACAAGAACATGAGGAAATTCCTCATCATGAAATCCCTGAGATGCCTCAAGGGATGCACATTCCTCCACAAAACTATTGGGAGCAAATCAACATCTCTCTAGGAGAATTAAGTTCCAACATGGGACAACTAAGGATGGAGCACCAAGAGCACTCCATCATTCTCCATGAGATTAGAGAAGATCAAAGAGCTATGAGGGAGGAGCAACAAAGGCAAGGAAGAGACATAGAGGAGCTCAAGAACACCATTGGTTCTTCGAGAGGAAGAAGACGCCACCCTCACTAAGGTGGACCCGTTCCTTAATCTCCTTGTCTAGTTAATTTTTTATGTTTTCGTTCTCTATGCTTTATTTTTATTTATGTTTGTGTCTTATTACATGATCATTAGTGTCTAGTGTCTATGCCTTAAAGCTATGAATGTCCTATGAATCCATCACCTTTCTTAAATGAAAAATGTTCTAAAAACAAAAGAACAAGAAGTACATGATTTTGAATTCATCCTTGAGCATAGTTTAATTATTTTGATGTGGTGGCAACACTTTTTGTTTTCTGAATGAATGCTTGAACAGTGCATATTTTTTGAATTTGTTGTTTATGAATGTTAAATTTGTTGGCTCTTGAAAGAATGATGAAAAAGAGAAATGTTATTGATAATCTTAAAAATCATAAAATTGATTCTTGAAGCAAGAAAAAGCAGTGAATACAAAAGCTTGCAAAAAAAAAAAAGCAAAAATGGCGAAAATAAAAGAAAAAGAAAAAAAAAAGAAAAAGCAAGCAGAAAAAGCTAGTAACCCTTTAAACCAAAAGGCAAGGTAAAATAAAAAGGATCCAAGGCTTTGAGCATTAATGGATAGGAAGGCCCAAGGGAATAAAATCCTGGCCTAAGCAGCTAAACCAAGCTGTCCCTAACCATGTGCTTGTGGCGTGAGGTGTCAAGTAAAAGCTTGAGACTGAGCAGTTAAAGTCGTGATCCAAAGCAAAAAGAGTGTGCTTAAGAACCCTAGACACCTCTAATTGGGGACTCTAGCAAAGCTGAGTCACAATCTAAAAAGGTTCACCCAGTTATGTGTCTGTGGCATTTATGTATCCGATGGTAATACTGAAAAACAAAGTGCTTAGGGCCACGGCCAAGACTCATAAAGTAGCTGTGTTCAAGAATCAACATACTGAACTAGGAGAATCAATAACACTATCTAAATTCTGAGTTCCTATAGATGCCAATCATTCTGAACTTCAAAGGATAAAGTGAGATGCCAAAACTGTTCAGAGGCAAAAAGCTACTAGTCCCACTCATTTAATTCGAGCTAAGTTTCATTGATACTTTGGAATTTATAGTATATTCTCTTCTTTTTATCCTATTTGATTTTCAGTTGCTTGGGGACAAGCAACAATTTAAGTTTGGTATTGTGATGAGCGGATAATTTATACGCTTTTTGGCATTGTTTTTAAGTAGTTTTTAGTATGATTTAGTTAGTTTTTAGTATATTTTTATTAGTTTTTAAATAAAAATTACATTTCTGGACTTTACTATGAGTTTGTGTGTTTTTTTGTGATTTCAGGTAATTTCTGGCTGAAATTGAGGGACCTGAGCAAAAATCTGATTCAGAGGCTGAAAAGGACTGCAGATGCTGTTGGATTCTGACCTCCCTACACTCGAAATGGATTTTCTGGAGCTACAGAAACCCAATTGGCGCGCTCTCAATTGCGTTGGAAAGTAGACATCCAGGGCTTTTTGATAAACCACTATTTTATGGTTTATATTGTGTTTAATTGTGTGGTTTTATCATGATCCTTACCCACTTATTCATTAAATTAGCATGAAATTATAATTCCTTCCTGAATTTATAACATGTTTGAAAACAGCTTCCTAGAGACTTTAATTATGTATTTTTAATTCTCCTTTACTCCATTCGATGCCGTGATCTGTGTGTTGAGTGTTTCAGACTTTATAGGGCATGAATGAGTTGGAGATTGGAAAGGAGGCTAGCAAAAATGGAAGGAACACAAGAATTTGAGGAGATAACCAGCGAGAAGTGACGCGGTCGCATGGCTCACGTGACCGCGCGAAGCAGAGCAAATCACAGTGACGCGGCCGCATGGCTCACGTGGCTGCACGGATTGGAAAAGCTCAAGCGACGCGGTAGCGTGGACGACGCGAACGCGTGGCAAGGAAAAGCGCGAATAACGCGTCCGCATGGATGACGCGATCGCATGACATGTGCGATCTGCAGAATTCGCTGGGGGCGATTTTGGACTTTATTTAGACCCAGTTTTCGGCCCAGAACAGCAGACTAGAGCCAGAGAATATGCTGAAACAAAACACAACATTCATTCTAGACAGTTTTCAGTTTTAGATCTAGTTTTACTCCTTTAGGTTTTTTTTCTCTCTAGGTTTTAGAATTTTAATTTTTAATTGGTCTTAGCATTGGAACATTGAGAAGAGTTATTTCCTCATTAAGACTTCGTCATTCTAGTTCGTTCTCTTAACTTGGTTTTATTCTTTCATGTTCTTTGCTTTGTTCAATTTTGTCATTTGAATACTTTCATGATTATATAATACAAGGCTTATTTAAATTTTCTCAATTTAATTTTCCATCTACTTAACTCAACCTTTTGGAACATCTGATTAATCAAATAGCACACTTTTCTGCAACTCGTTGGGAGACGACCTGGCACTCCAACTCCCAGTAATTTTTAATTTAAACTCTCTGTGACATATTTCTAAATTGATAGGTAGATTTTCAGTGAGTTAAGAACTATACTTGCAACGTAACTATTTTAATAATTTTTAATTCACCAACTTCTGTGCCTCATCAATTTTTGGCGCCGTTGCCGAGGAGTTGCAATAGAGTGCTAAAGTTATTAATTAGAATTTATTTATTTGCATTTTATTTTATTTTGCTACTATGAGCTGCATGTTTCTTTCGTCAAATGATGCGTTCACTTTCTGATCCGCGCTTGCTAATATTCGATCCTGAAATTGAAAGGACTATTTCACGAATAAGGCGAGAACAGCGTCGGTTAGTCCGCTCTGAGGGCGGATCTGAAAGTGAACATGAGGAAGAAACCAGCCCCCGTTCTACTGATTTGGTTGTTTTACGTGCAGAAGACATGGCAGCTATGAGAGTTACCATCCAGGAGGAAGGAGCCCCCTGATTTTACAATGCAACCGTTTCAAGTGCATCATCCAGCGGTAGCTACAGATTTTAAAATAAAGACCGCACTGCTAAATTTGATGCCCAAGTTTCATGGCCTACCTGCTCAAGAGCCTATCAAGCACTTGAGAGATTTCCAGGCAGCCTGTTCTACTGTCAGGCGTGATGATACTAATGAAACTTCAATTTTGCTGAAAGCTTTCCCATTTTCTCTCGAGGGAAAAGCAAGAGAGTGGTACTACACTCAACCTCTAGCAAATGTATCCAACTGGGATACACTCAGAAATGAGTTTTTGGAGAAATTCTTTCCATCTGAAGTTACTGATAAACTAAGGAAGGATATTTCCACAATTGTTTAGGATGACAATGAGACTCTCTTTGAATACTGGGAGCGCTTCAATAATCTTCTGGAAGCATGCCCCCACCACATGATTGACAAGATAGTGTTACCTAGCTATATCACACAGGGCATGAGGCCCTAAGATAAGACCACATTGGAAAGTGCTAGCAATGGGTCTATGAAGAAGTACAAGACCACTGATGAGGCTTGGCAATTGATCAGTGATTTAGCTGAA
The DNA here is from genome assembly GCF_000816755.2 of Arachis ipaensis. NCBI lineage: Eukaryota > Viridiplantae > Streptophyta > Magnoliopsida > Fabales > Fabaceae > Arachis > Arachis ipaensis. Next base: position 88,900,634 of record NC_029785.2, read on the forward strand.
TCTACTAGGAACCACACGCAAAAGCAAGGCCGTTCAAAAGCCGTTGCAGAAGTATCCTCTAACAGAGAGACTGCGGCTCTAGCTCAAAGTATATGTGAGATGACCAACTTGCTGAAGCAGATGCAACTGAATCAACAACAAGCTCAGCAAGCTCAACCTCCCTCGCCATAGCAAAACCAACAATTAGTCCCGCAAAGAATTTGCAGAATCTGTGCTGATTATAGCCATTACACTGATGAATGCCCGCAGCTCCAACAAGAAGACAACATGGTGGCATCCACTCATAACTTCTATGACCGCCCCAACCAAGGGTACAATCAAAGTGGAAATAATAACCATGGATGGAAGGACAATTCTAACCAGAATTGGAGGGACAACAATAACAGAGGAGGCCGAGATAATCAGGGAAATCAGAGGTGGAATAATAACAACAACAGGCAGCAGAATCAACCTTACAGAGCACCCCACCTGAGGCAAAACCAAGGACCACGGAACAATCAACAGCAGACCTCTCAATTTACTCATTCTTCTTTATCTCCTAATGAAGAGCTACTACAATCTTTTGAGCAAAGACAACAGACCATGGAAAATAACATCATGAATAGTATTAATGCCAGTCTGAATGGTCTCACCTCTACTTTGCAAGCTCTTATGTCACAGATTGGATCAACGCAAAATTCCAGTAACCAACCTTCAAGCTCCATTGGAATCCTCTCTCAACCATTACCCAATCCAAAGGGAGGCATTAATGCCATCACCCTAAGGTCTGGAACCATACTGCAGGAGAGGAATCAGGAGGAACCAAGCCCACCAGAACACACCTCAGCTGAAGAGGTAGTAGAAATAGAAGATCTATTGGTGGTGTAGTAATTTATGATTGCATGTGTGATTTAGGAGCAAGTGTCAGTATAATGCCTTTGTCTATATATGATATTTTGAGGCTCCCTCCCTTAAAAAGGTCGGCAGCTCGTTTTGTGTTAGCAGATAAAAGCATTATTACAGTGGCTGGAGTTGCTGAAGATGTTTTGGTGAACATTAAAAGGCTTACATTTTTCACTGATTTTTATATCTTGGAGATGCTCCATAATGATTCAGATAAGCCATCATCAATCCTACTTGGAAGACCATTCCTGAAGACATCAAAATTCAAATTGGATGCTTTTTCAGGAACATACTCCTTTGAAATAGATGACCGCATAGTAATCTTCAATCTGAATGGAGTCATTGACAACCCCCAGAAGATCGTTCTATCTTCCAATGTGATGTCATAGATGAAAGTGTAGCTGAAGTTTACAAGGAAGAGTTTGAAGAGAGGCTGGTGCACGAATTGTGAATCACACTTTTCACAACGCGTACCACTAACCAGCAAGTGCACTGGGTCGTCCAAGTAATACCTCACGTGAATAAGGGTCGAATCCCACGGAGATTGTTGGTTTGAAGCAATCTATGGCTATCTTGTAAATCTTAGTCAGGAAGTCAATTATGTTTATCAGTTGAATTGTGAATAACTGATGACAAGTCATCCTAGCCTATTTTAGCTAGTCTTTTTCTTTAGTTTTCATTAGAATTTTGCACTTTCTTGAGCTACAAGCAAGCTAATTGAGTAGATTTTCATGTTTCCCTTGATTGAACCAACCATATATGAATTCATGCCAATGGAGAATTGAAGAAATTCTATTTCAATCTCAATCTTGGATCTCTCTATTTTCTTTACTGTTAATTGAATTTCATTTCCGGTTTATTGCTCTTCATCTCTCTTTTCTACAATTTACATTTTCTTTGCAATTGTTCCTGTTGGATCTAGGAAGGCATTGAGATCTAGACTTGGTTTTCTAGTCTCTGGGTCCTGAGATCTGAATTTCTCATTTCAATTCCCTATTTATTGCTTTTTCTGTTCATTTACTTTACTGCTTCAAGATCCGGTTCAATCCCAATTCCCTTTCCCTCTTCTGTTTGATGCAATTTAGTTTTTCCTTGTTTAAATTCTGCAAATCCACATCCCAATCCCCTTTACATTTCAAGCAATTTACATTCCTTGCACTTTAAGATTCTGCAATTTACGTTTCTTGCACTTTAAGTTTCTGCCATTTAATTTCTTGTTCTTTAAGATTCAGCAATTTAATTCCCTGCTTTCTTTAATTTCATGCAATTTACATTCTGCAAGTCACAAATCACTCAACCAACACTTGATTCGCTTGACTAAATCAACCACTAAACTAAAATTGCTCAATCCTTCAATCCCTGTGGGATCGACCTCACTCCCGTGAGTTTTTATTACTTGATACAACCCGGTACACTTGCCGGTTAGTTTTGTGATGTTTTGTGAGAGATTCATTTCTCATCAAAATATCTCATCAAGTTTTTGGCGCCGTTGCCGGGGATTGATTAGATTGACAATGATTAAGTGAGGTGGTAATCTAGATCAAGCACTTTTTCTTTAATTTTTGACTAACCTACTAACTGTTTGAAGTTTTGCCTGAGCTAATAGAAACCTCATTCTAGCAATAGAGTGAAATTTCCTTAGCTCATCCTGCTAAATATGATTTTCATTGTTTGAAAAACAAACGAGAGGAGTGGTTTCATTCATTACCCTCTCAAGTTTGCCAACTGTTTGATACTTTGTGTCAACTGATCCTTCAATCATATCCTGGCCTGAATATGCTCTATCTTCACTTGAATTGGTTGTGACTGTGCAGATCATGGAAGGGAACTCAACAAATTCTAGCAATCATGAGAGTAATACCCCCACCATGGACGATAATGTAACCCATGGTTCGAAGCAACTATCCATAGCCATGAATGATGTTGCCCAATGGTTTGAAGCTTTTCCACAAGGAAGCATTATCGGATGGGAAGAACTGATGAATGGACTCCTAGTCAAATTTAACTCATCACAAGGAGTTGTTAAGCAAGAGGCAGAAGTGCATCCCTTAGAAAAAGAAATTGAAGGTGCTCGTGCAGTAATAAGCCAAAACAAGCAGATGCATCAGCAGACTCTACAACAATTAGATATGATGGCTAAAAAAATCATTGAGTTGAGACATGCTGTAGTACATACATACAACCTGACTCAAAGCTCATATGGATGTAATCAAGCTGAACACAACCTTGGGGCCATTAACCATGAGCAACAAAGCTATGAGTAACTACAAGCTCCAAGCAATCACTCCAGCATGCTCCAGAACAGACATCAGAATGATGTGTACACTCCACCTTGGAGAACTCATTCTAATGGGAGGGGGTTTGAGAACCAAAACCAAAGACCAAAGGACTTCAACTGCAACAATCCCAACTTCAAAAACCAACTTAAAACACACCCCCACAACAACAATCACACACACTTCCAACCTCGTCCTACCTCACCATTCACTCAAAATGACCATCATCAACCACCACAATTGCCACAACCACTTCCAACCTTTCAAAGGATCTATATTCTGGAAATGCTAATGGAAAGGTCCATCAAAATTCAAGAAATGATGGCAATAGAGCGGGAAGAAATAAAGAAGCATCAAGAGATGATAAGCAAGAACCAGGAGGCTTCACTCAGAAGACTTGAAGGGCGGGTGGAACAATTAGTGCAAAACCTTGCTGAATTGGGTGAGAAAAAGGGGACTCTGAACCCAAAGAGCCATGAAAAGGATGCTGTGTTGAAAGAGAAGGGAGTCATGGAGGAAAATAAGAAGGCTATGGAAAGAGAAATAGAGGGAAGGAAGCCCATAGCAAGAGGAGGGAACCTGAGGCAACAGAAGCCTCAACTTCCATGAGCACAGAGTGAAGGATGTCAAGCTAGTGACAATAAAAGAGCGCTTGTTGGGAGGCAACCCAACCCGAGGTAGTTTTCTGTTCATAACTATTTTAATAAAAAGGTTAATTAGTTTTATCTATAATGCAAGAAGCTAAGTTTGGTGTTGCACACCAAAACAATCTAAGGGAGAATGAAGGATTCTAAGTTTGGTGTTCCACCAAAATCTCATCATAAAACACACTCTCACCTTCTGCATAATGCTGGCTTCAAGCATGTTGGATAAACTAGTTAACTATTCTACTGTTTCCTAGTTTTCAGCTTTATTGCTTTTGAAAAAAAAAAAAAAATGGGTTTTACACATGGTTAACCTGATGCATTGGCAAGGTACTAAGTTTGGTGTTCCCACACCAAAGTAAGTATAAAGGCCCACAAATAAATCATGCAAGCTAACCATTTTTCAAGGGCTTGGCTTGGGGAACAAGCAACTTTCAACATCATTGCAGAATGACATACAAGCTTTTGGAGGTTTGAACATCATCAAAAAGGAGAAAGATGAACATGAAGGTCAGCAACAATGATGATGAGAAAAAGGAAAGCAATTGAACTCCAACAGGTTGTATTGTTAAGTGATTGTTTTACATCAAAAAACTTGCATGGGAGCTCATAGGCGGGACATGAAGTTCAAAGAAATATTGTGGAGATTCTCAAAAATCTATTGATCCAAGAAGCAGCAAACAAAACAAAAGAAAGAAAAGAAAATACAAAAGCAAAAAGAACATGGTCTAAGGCTCTGAGCATCAATTACTAGGCAGAAAAGAAAGAAGAAACAATGACTCAAAGAGTTGTTAGCCTAGTAAAATGCTTGTGGTTGAAGTGTGTCAAGGAAAGAGGCTTGAGCAAGTAAATCCTCAGGGGTGCTTCAACACCTAATACCTTAAAACCAACTGGTTTAGGAGTATTGATTGAAAGCTTATCTAAAGAGCCGCCTTGAGACATGATACTTAGAGTCGAGGCCAAAGCACAGAAACTATAAGCTGCTTCAAGGTGATTACATATAAAGAGATCTCCATGATACCATTTGGATGAAAAACCTAAAGACCTACGACTCCCAATATGTAAGGACTAGTGAGCACTGAAGCCCTTGCATGAGCATATGATTTAGAATTCATCCCACTGTTACTTGATCACTTCACTCACTGTACTTTACAAGTATTCCTCAATCCATCTTAATTAAAAGAATCTCTGAGCATAATTCATTTCTTGCTTGAGGACAAGCAAGCTTTAAGTTTGGTGTTGTGATGACAAGTCATCCTAGCCTATTTTAGCTAGTCTTTTTCTTTAGTTTTCATTAGAATTTTGCACTTTCTTGAGCTACAA
>NC_029785.2:88905855-88907616 GCF_000816755.2 Arachis ipaensis
CTTTCAATTTCATTTTACATTTGTCTTGGATCTTGGATTGGAGAATTGAAGAAATTCTGTTTCAATCTCAATCTTGGATCTCTCTATTTTCTTTACTGTTAATTGAATTTCATTTCCGGTTTATTGCTCTTCATCTCTCTTTTCTACAATTTACATTTTCTTTGCAATTGTTCCTGTTGGATCTAGGAAGGCATTGAGATCTAGACTTGGTTTTCTAGTCTCTGGGTCCTGAGATCTGAATTTCTCATTTCAATTCCCTGCTTATTGCTTTTTCTGTTCATTTACTTTACTGCTTCAAGATCCGGTTCAATCCCAATTTCCTTTCCCTCTTCTGTTTGATGCAATTTAGTTTTTCCTTGTTTAAATTCTGCAAATCCATTCCCCAATTCCCTTTACATTTCAAGCAATTTACATTCCTTGCACTTTAAGATTCCGTAATTTACATTTCTTGCACTTTAAGTTTCTTGCACTTTAAGATTCCGCAATTTACATTTCTTGCACTTTAATTTCTTGTTCTTTAAGATTCAGCAATTTAATTCCCTGCTTTCTTTAATTTCATGCAATTTACATTCTGCAAGTCACAAATCACTCAACCAACACTTGATTCGCTTGACTAAATCAACCACTAAACTAAAATTGCTCAATCCTTCAATCCCTGTGGGATCGACCTCACTCCCGTGAGTTTTTATTACTTGATACGACCCGGTACACTTGCCGGTTAGTTTTGTGATGTTTTGTGAGAGATTCGTTTCTCATCAAAATATCTCATCAATAACCAAGAGAGCATAAATTAAAGGTTACTTGTTGTGCAGTAATGGAGAATATGTTGGAGTTGTGGAGATGCTTTGTCTTCTGAATCTCTGCTTTCCTCTGTCTTCTGATTCACGTACGCACGTCCTCCTATGGCAAGCTGTGTGTTGGTGGATCACCGTTGTCAATGGATACCTTCCATCCTTCCAGTGAAAACTACGCTCACGCGCTCTGTCACAGCACGGCTAATCACCGGTTGGAATAGGATTTACTATCCTTTTGCATCTGTCACTAACGCCCAGCCTTCAGGAGTTTGAAGCTCGTCACAGTCATTCAATCCTTGAATCCTACTCGGAATACCACAGACACGGTTTAGACTTTCCGGATTCTCATGAATGCCGCCATCAGTTCTAGCTTATACCACGGAGATTCTGATTAAGAGATCTCAGAGATACTCATTCAGTCGGATGTAGAACGGAGGTGGTTGTCAGGCACACGTTCTTGGTTTGAGGAAGGTGATGAATGTCACTGATCATCACCTTCATCACAGTTAAGCGCGAATGAACATCTTAGATAGGAACAAGCGTGTTTGAATAGAGAACAGAAATACTTGCATTAATTCATTGAGACACAGCAGAGCTCCTCACCCCCAACAATGGGGTTTAGAGACTCATGCCGTCAGAGAATACAAAGTTTAGATCTGAAATGTCATGAGATAAAAAATAAGTCTCTAAAAGTTGTTTAAATATTAAACTAGTAGCCTAGGTTTACAAAAATTGGATAAACTATGACGGATGATGCAGAGATCCACTTCTGGGGCCCACTTGGTGTGTGCTGGGGCCCACTTGGTGTGTGCTGGGGCCCACTTGGTGTGTGCCACAGTTTACGTCCTCTATCCTTGTGCAAAGTATAGACTATTATATATTGCTAGAAAGCCCTGGATGTCTACTTTCCAACGCAATTAGAATCACGCCATTTCGAGTTCTGTAGCTCCAGAAAATCCACTTTGAG
>NC_029785.2:88907628-88922778 GCF_000816755.2 Arachis ipaensis
TTAACCAATTAGAATTTCTTTTATTAAACTCAAAATTTTATTGCTTCTTATTCAAAAGATCTACTATTTTATTCATGTTTAAACATATGGGTCAGAATTTGACTGTGTTCCTTCTGTTGTTTTATTATTTGCTCCATAGCTTCCTGTATCTTGGTGACAGACGTCTCAAGATATTCCCAATATTCCGCTTGAGGAATCTCTGGGAGGAATTCCTGTGCTCTCTTCTTGATAAGATCCTCCTGTGCTTGTTGTCTCTCCATTGATGCTTTGGTGATTGACTTTTCTAACAGAGAATGCTGATGCCAAGGCATCTTAGGCTAGTTTCACTAGCCTTTTTCTTTTATTTTTAGTTGTTTTATGCATTTTCTTGAGCCTTAAGTAATCATTTTGGGCCAAATAGTCATGCTGTTCAACGCTGGATTCTGCCCCATTTGGGCGTTCAACGCCAGATTCTTGCCCATTTCTGGCGTTGAACGCCAATCCTGCCTTGTTTCTGGCGCTGAACGCCAGTTTTGGGCATGGTCTGGGCGTTCAGCGCCAGCCTTCCACCCATTTTCTGGCGTTTTAGTGACAGAATTATTTTTCCCTGGGCTCTTACTGTCCTCAGGTGAATCTTTGGTGGGTCGCTCATTTCTTGAATTTTTGATGCCTTGAGGTGGGGTATTTAATGTTTTCCCACTTCTTAATTGAACTGCTTGGCATTCCTCTGCTATTTGCTTTGATAGCTGCTGCTTTGTTTGCTTAAACTGTTCGTCCATATGTATATTAGCTATCCTTGTCTCCTGTAGCCTGTCCTTGAATTCAGCTAGCTGCTTTGTTAGAAAATCCAATTGCTGATTGAATTCAGCAGCTCGTTTTACAGTACTGAATTCAACAGTTACTGTTTTAACCTCTTCATTCATGGAAGGGTTGCTGCTTAGATACAGATGCTGATTCCTGGCAACTGTATCAATGAGCTCTTGAGCCTCTTCAATTGTCTTTCTCATATGGATAGATCCACCAGCTGAGTAATCTAGAGACATCTGAGCTCCTTCTGCAAGCCCATAGTAGAAGATGTCTAACTGAACCCACTCTGAAAACATTTCAGAGGGGCATTTTCGTAGCATCTCTCTGTATTAGCAGAGCTCCTCACCCCCAACAATGGGGTTTAGAGACTCATGCCATCAGAGAATACAAAGTTTAGATCTGAAATGTCATGAGATAAAAAATAAGTCTCTAAAAGTTGTTTAAATATTAAACTAGTAGCCTAGGTTTACAAAAATTGGATAAACTATGATGGATGATGCAGAGATCCACTTCTGGGGCCCACTTGGTGTGTGCTGGGGCCCACTTGGTGTGTGCTGGGGCTGAGACTTAAGCAATTCACGTGCAGAGGCCATTTGTGGAGTTGAACGCCAGTTTTTATGCAAGTTTGGGCGTTCAACTCCAGCTTTTGATCCTTTTCTGGCGCTGGACGCCAGAATTGGGCAGAGGACTGGCGTTGAACGCCAGTTTACGTCGTTTATCCTTGTGCAAAGTATGGACTATTATATATTGCTGGAAATCCCTGGATGTCTACTTTCCAACGCAATTGGAAGCACGCCATTTCGAGTTCTGTAGCTCCAGAAAATCCACTTTGAGTGCAGGGAGGTCAGAATCCAACAGCATCAGCAGTCCTTTTTCAGCCTGAATCAGATTTTTGCTCAGCTCCTTCAATTTCAGCCAGAAAAATACCTGAAATTACAGAAAAACACACAACTCATAGTAAAGTCCAGAAATATGAATTTTTCCTAAAAACTACTGGAAATAAACTAGAAACTAACTAAAACATACTCAAAACTATATGAAATTAACCCCAAAAAGCGTATAAAATATCCGCTCATCAGAGGCACACTGGACAAGGTCCAAGTGTGGGGACCCTTTTAACTGACAATGAGGGCACTTCGCCATTTTCACAAGCCCCAAATAATCCAGAGCCTGCTCATGATCAGAAGTTAGAATTGAAACCCCTCCCTCCGCATCTCAAATATGCTTATCTCGAAGATGAGCAGAGGTTTCCAGTTATCATTGCAAGGGAACTTACTTCTCAACAAGAAGAGTAGTTACTTGATGTGCTGAGGAAGCATAAGAAGGCAATTGGGTGGAGCTTGGCAGACATAGTAGGCATTAACCCTCAAGTATGTGAGCACAGAATATTTTTAGAAAAGGGAGCAAGACCTGTCCGTCAACCCCAAAGAAGATTGAATCCCACCATCTTGGAAGTTGTCAAAAAGGAAGTGACCAGACTATTGGAATCCAGATTACTGCAGAAGGATATTGAGTTCGAGTTCAGTGAGGATTGCAAACAAGCGTTTGATAAGCTGAAGACTGTTCTGACTCAAGCTCCAATTGTGAGAGGACCAGACTCGAGCCAGCCATTTGAAATCATGTGCGATGCTTCCAACCATGCAGTAGGAGCAGCGCTGGCTCAGCATGAAGGTAAGGATCCTTTTGTTATTGCTTATGCGTCTAAGACTTTAGACAATGCCCAGTCCAACTATACTACTACTGAGAAAGAGCTTCTTGCTATTGTTTTTGCTCTGGATAAATTCCGAGCTTATTTACTTGGTACTAGAGTAGTAGTGTATTCGGACCATGCAACTTTAAAGTATCTATTAGCTAAAAAGGAGTCCAAACCAAGACTTATACGTTTGATACTACTGTTACAAGAATTTGATTTAGAAATAAAGGATAGGAGTGGTAATCATAATTTAGTGGCAGACCACTTGAGTCGCCTTGAGCATATTAAGGATGATTCTACTCCTATAGATGATAATTTTCCTTTTGATAACCTGCAAGCAGTATCTGAGGTAGTCCCTTGGTATGCACCTGTTGCTAATTATCTAGTTAGCCGAACATTTCCTCCAAATTTTTCTAAGCATCATAGAGACAAGCTGAAAAGCGAGTCTAAATATTTTATTTGGGATGAACAATATTTATGAAGATGTGGCGCTGATCAAGTAATTAGACGTTGTGTGCCTCAATCAGAATTCCAGTCCATTTTAGAGGCCTGTCACTCATCTGAGAGTGGAGGACATGTTGGATTCCTACCCGCACTGATGATGCTAACACTATTGTTTCCTTTGTGAGAAACTATATTATATGTCGCTTCGGATCACCACGAGCAATCGTGAGCGATCAAGGCACCCATTTTTGTAACAGGAGACTGACAGGATTAATAGAGAAGCATAGAATAATTCATAAAGTTGCAACAGCTTACCATCCCCAAACTAATGTGCAAGCCGAGGTGTCAAACAGAGAAATTAAGTGTATCTTGCAAAAGATAGTAAAGCCTCATAGAAAAGACTGGAGCACCAGGCTACAAGATGCACTCTGGGCATATAGAACAGCATACAAGACACCCATTGGGATGAGTCCTTTCCGCTTGGTTTATGGAAAAGCTTGTCATCTCCCAGTTGAAGTAGAACACAGAGCTTTTTGGGCAGTTAAGGAGTGCAACATGGGAATTGAAAAAGCCGGAGATGAAAGGAAGTTTCAACTGCAGGAACTGGAGAGCCTTCGCCTAGAAGCTTATGAAAACTCCAGAATATACAAGGAAAAGATGAAGGCTGTACATGATCAAAACATCAAGAAGAAAGAGTTCCAACCTGGGGATTTAGTCCTCCTTTACAAATCTCGACTAAGGCTCATGCCAGGTAAGCTGAGATCAAGATGGGAAGGTCCATACAGAGTAGAGAAGGCCGAACCGTACGGAGTTTATCACCTAAGCCATCCTTCAAGCTCTGAACTTATTAAGGTTAATGGACAATGCCTGAAGCTATACCATGGTGAGAAGATGCAGAGAAACAAGGAGCTTGAGATCTTCCTCTTGGAAGATTCCCATATAGCAGAAGATTGAGCTAGTGGAGCATCCAACTTATGGACGTTAAAGCAAAGTGCTAGGTGGGAGACAACCCACCATGGTATGATCGTTCTTTTCTTTATTTTTAGTTTTTTCTATTCAATAACTCTTCTCTTTCTTAGTACTTTCGTGCATCTGCATTTACATGTTTTTATTTTCAAAAAACAAAAAAAAAAATTTCGCTACGCGACGCAATCGCATTAGCGACGCGTCCGCGTCGTAAGGAGAGTAAAGAAAAATAAAGATGAACAGAAAGTCATGCTGGAGCGTGGCTGGAGGCGTGCCAATGGCACAAATCAACCCATGCGACCGCGTTGCTGACGCGTTCGCGTCGCATGGGAATCATGGCCTCCCACGCGACTGCGTGCCCCACGCGGCCGCGTGCCCTGAGTTTTCGACGTAAAAGGGTGCACAATGAAATATTGTGCGAGAGTGATGCTGGATTGGTGCTGGAAGCACAATCCTTATCACGCGACCGCGTCGCCGACGCGGCCGCGTTATTGACGTCGGGTTTTCTACCAGTAAAGAAATTCATAGAAACGGTTGCGTTATAGATATAGTTTCTAAACCGGCAAAAATCCCTTCGTACAAACGTGTTGGGTGTCACAAGTAACAAACCCCTTTAAAAATTGTTAACCGAGTATTCGAACCTCGGGTCGTCTTCTCAAGGAACTGCGAGGAAGTATGTTCTTATTAATGGTTATAAGGGTTGTAATCGGGGTTTAGAAGGTGAGAAGCAAGCAATTTAAATGACGAATGAATTAAATGGCAATTAAAGATAAATAATAACTGTAAAGCAACTTTTAGCAAGGTAGAAAAATTAGAGGTCCAACATAGTTATCTCTCTCAACAATAATGAAAGTTGAATCTAAACTCCACTTGGTCAACCTTTACCAAAGCAAAGGAAAGTCAAGGGACTAATTAAGTTGACCTTTGAATCCTAATTATTTCCTAAGAGAAGGTTGGGATTATTTAAGTTCAGCTCAATTAGCAAGATAACGATTATCAATTATGTTGAGTTTAATAACTGTTGAGTTACTAAATTCTTAATCAGAACTAAAAGGAAAGAGAAAGTAAAATTGCTGGAATAATAATAAAAATATCCTTAGATGGAAAGCAATGATAACTTAAGTCAAAGAGAACAATCATGAACTGAAAATACCTCAAATATCATTAATTCAAATAACTGTCTGTAACACAGAAGGATTCTTAGATCAAATTATAATAATCAATTCAAATGTTGGAATAAATAAATAGAAGTAAAAACTAAAAGAACATTAAACCTGGATCCAGAGTTACTCTTAAAACAAGAAGAAATCCTAAATCCTAAAAGAGAGAGAGAAGATCTCCCTCTCAACTAAATCTAAATCATTTAAAGGTGAAAATATGCGAGCTCTTTTTGAATGGAAGCATTCCCACACTTTATAACCTCTGGTCTATGCTGTCTGTACTTGGATCTGGGCCAAAAAGGGCTTCAGAATTCGCTGGGGGCGTATTCTGTAATTTCTGATGCGTGGCCTCTGTCACGCGTCCGCGTGGGTCACGCGGTTGCGTCATTTGGAGCTTTTCCTTTCCACGCGGTCGCGTCAGTCATGCGGCCGCGTCGCTGCTGATTCGTGCTTGGCACGCGATCGCGTCATCCATGCGATCGCGTGAACACCAGTTTCTTTAAAGCTCTGTTTTGCTTCCTCCTTCCATTCTAGCATGTTTCCTTTTTCGTCCTTTAAGTCGTTCAGCCTTAGAAAATCTGAAACTACTCAACACACTAATCACAGCATCGAATGAAAATAAAGGTAATTAAAATAATTAATTTTTAAAGCTTAGGAAACATGTTTTTCATTATATGACATAATAAGGAAGGGAAAGTAAAACTATGCAATTAATGTGAATAAGTAGGTGAAGAGTTGAATAAATCACTCTAATTCAGCACAAAAGAACTCATGAAATATGGGTTTATCAACCTCCCCACACTTAAACACTAGCATGTCCTCATGCTAAATCCAAGGTAAATAATTAAGGTTAAAGTGATGGAATGTTATGAAATGCAACCTATGCTAAATGCATCTACCTAATGAGTCATGCAATTCTAATTCATCCACTCATATATAAAGCTTACATGTAGCTAAGTTAATTCACATTCTCAAGGAGTTGTGTGTATATATATAGCCAACCCTTAAATAATAAAGTACTTTAGCAATTGAGATGGGAAAGAAAGCATTGTACAAACTTGCAAAACAATCGGTAAATTTTAAGCACAGATATATGTTAATGAGTTATTGAACCCTCACTGGATTTTGTGTTTACTCTCTAGTCACTCAGTGTTTATTGGGTTTATTCACTCTATTTTTCTTTTTATTCTTAGTTTCTACAGCTTTGTTTCTCATCTAACCAATCAACAATTATAGAACATAGTCATACCAAAAAGTCATGAGGTCTTAATTAAGGTTGTAATGGGGCCATGGTAAGGGTAAGGATTTATGTATAGGGTTATGTGAGCTAATAAGTGAATCCTTAATTAGACTAAGATCTCACCTAACATACATATCTAGCAAAATAAAATTTCTTTACCTAATTTCCCATAATTTCCCACTTATTGTTACATGCTCATGTTTTACTTTTTATTTTTATTCTATGTGCATTATTTTCATTGGGGAATTTCTTCTTTTTTTTTTGTATCCCCTCTTATTTGGATGCTGAATAAAAAAAAAATTTTTTTTAATGCACATGATAATTGAATCATTTAGATTTTCTCATGAGCATGCTTCCCAAATTTTATTTTATTCCCTTTTGCTTTTCTACCTTTTTGTTTCTATTACCCATGTTCCCAAAAGGCTTCCCACATTTTACTCTATTCATAATTTGTCTATCTTAAGCTAACCAAGGATTCACTTGGAATTTTATTTTGTTTTTTTGCTTAAGGCTAGTAATTTGGCTAAATAGAATAAATGGGTTTTAAAAGGCTCAAGGGGGCTAACAAGGGTGATGTAAAAGGTAGGCTAATTTGGGGTAAGTGAGCTAAAATCAAATGATGGCCTCAATCATTCTCTTGGTATGTATCTTATTCTATATTCTATAATTGGACATATAGATTAAAGCAAAGTAAAGAACATTAGAATAAAAAGAAATGTGACACACAGAAATGAAATTATGGTTTGAATGCAACCATACAATTTAAGCTCAAGACTCACAGGCTGTGTGTTCTCTAACTCAAGCATCATATATTATTCATATATTGTATGCAGGTTTAGTTAAAAATTCCCATTATTCTCTTGAAAAAAATTATTTAGGGTAGCTTTTAAAGTTTTAATGTTCCTCATTGATGAAATATTGTCAGCTTAACTACATCATGTAATGCTATGGAGTGTCATCACTGGTAGGGATGGCAGCTGGGGTCTCTGTGGCGGTGGTGGGCTCGGGGTCTGGCTGTTGTGGAGGTGGGACGGACTGGAGCGGGATCTCTGGATTTACAGCCTCTATCTGGGGCATAACCTCCTGATGCGGGGCAGTCTGCTCTGTGGCTGCCTGCTGATGAGTCTCTGCCTGGGAATGAGGCTCCTCTTCGTGCTCAGCCTCCTCCTCGTGCTCATCCTCTGATGGCTCTGAAGGGGTGTCGGGATCTGAGGGGATGTCGGCGCCCTGTCTGATCATTAGCTTCAGATGGGAATAGCGTCGCCTGCTGCGGCGCTCTAATCTCTCATACCGGCGCCTGTTACGGCGCTCCATCTGATCAAGCTGGCGGAATAGACGGTGCACGAGGCGATAGACTGGCTCAAAGGCGGGTGGAGGTGCAGTGGTGGCAGCAAGGGTAGCTGGGGCAGCTGTGGATAAAGAGGGTCCAGCAGACGGAGGGGCTGTCTCATCAGTAGCAGTGACAGGTGGTGGTCTGTAGCCCAAAGAAAGGAAGTTCCTGCTATGCGGGATGATCTTCCTACAGTCCGCTGCGGGTGGTCTCTCATCGGCATCCTCCCAAGGCACATCAGCCTGACGGCCTAGCCGTGTAACCAGGTAAGGAAAGGGGAGGGTGCCTCGGACGTGGGCCCTGGCCATATAATGCCGGATAAAACGAGGCAGATAAATGTCCTTACCCTCCAGCACACACCAAAGGAGGGTGATCATGGTAGCCGGGATCTCCGTCTCGTGAGTACTCGACATCACAAAGTTACTCAAGATCTGATGCCAAAGCCGAGCCTCATCATTCAAGTACACTCTCTTGATCCCTCTAGGCATAGTGGTCTCCTGACCCATCTCGCAAGGAACAGCAGGGTCGAGAGCTATTCTTGCCTTCACAGCATCCCAGTCAAACTGCATCTGGCCCATGTCCTCCTCAGCCTGTGCAAAACCATCGGCTGATCGGACTTGGCTGGGAGCTGGAGAATGGTCTCTATGGCTTCCTCTGTGACCAGAATTTGCTTTCCCCTCAGGTTTACTGCATCAAGGGTAGTAAGGTAGTAGTTGCAACAGAATTCCCTGACCCAAGATGCATTGACCTCTGTCAGTGGTCTCTCCAAAAAGAACCAGCCCCTTTGCTTGATTTGCTCAGTAATGTACTGCTGGAGGGCTTCTGGAATCTTCAAGGTACGTTCCAGGTATAGATTTCTGGAGTTTGCAAAAGCTGGGTACTTCAGTTCACAGTACCGGTTTGCAAATTTTATAGGATCATTTGCAGGAAGCAGCGGGTTAGCTTTCTCCTGCGGTGTGCAGTTCTTCTCCCGCCATGATGAATCGTGCATTAGAGCAATGATGGACTGGGAGGAATCTCCTCTCTTGCGCTTGCCAGTGGCCTTGCCTTTACCTTTCCTCTGTGAGGCAGACATCCTGAAAAACATAAAACCAGGAAATGGATAAAACAGGAAAGCAAATAGGCAATTTAAATAAAGGAAACTCAAAGCGCTAAGAGAGAAATAAAATAAGGAAAATGAGTAATAGAAAGTGAGTGAATGAATGTTAAATGGAAAGAAAAATCAATATGCCATAGTGAGAAAATTATAGGAAAGTGAAAATAATCAGAAAAGAGACCAAAAGGGTTAGTTGGCTGGCGGTGGCTAGAAAGGAGAAGAAGAGAGAAGGAGAAGAGGGTTGGGGGTGAAAGGGGAGGGCTGCGCGACTGATAGGGTTCGCGGGCTGTGGGGTTATGTTTTCGAATCCACGCGGCCGCGTGGGGCACGCGATCGCATCGCTGGGACGAGAATGGGAGTGACGCGATCGCGTGGAGTGCGCGATCGCATGAGAAGGGGGAAAGAAGGTTGACGCGATCGCATGGGTCGCGCGATCGCGTCGCTGGAATTCGTGCTAAACGCATGACTCCAGCGCCGTTTCAGCGCAACTCTCTGTCTTCTTTTGGGGTGATGTGCAATCCATGCGACGCGATCGCGTCGCTCACGCGATCGCGTGGGATTGATATTGTACATGTGACGCGATCGCATGAGGCATGCGATCGCGTGGGCCAATTTGTGTGAAACGCACAAGGGCCGCACGATTCCAGCCCAACTTTCTATTCGTTGGATCCTTACGCCGATATATATATCACGCGGCCGCGTGGGTCACGCGGTCGCATGGGTGGTGTCTTTCGCGATATGACGCGATCGCATGGGGCATGCGGTCGCGCCATGCAACCACTTTTTTTTTATGCATGAAAAGTGCAGAATGCAATGACTATCGTAGATGCTTATGCATGATTCTAGGTTTAATAAATTAAAAAGAAAAAGGGAAAATGAAAGCAATTAACAAGAAATAAATTGAAAAAGAAGCGACCATACCATGGTGGGTTGTCTCCCACCTAGCACTTTTAGTTAAAGTCCTTAAGTTGGACATTGGAAGAATATCCTGTTATGGTGGCTTGTGTTTAAATTCGTCCAAAAATCTCCACCAGTGCTTGGAATGCCAATAGCCTCCGGGGTCCCAAACTAGGCATGTAAAGCTCCTGCGCAGCTTTAAACAGATATCCAGCCTCCCGGGATGACGAATGTCAGAACATAATCCATGATCCCAAGCTGTGTTTTTTGATCCGCCTCCATTTTTATTTGTAAGTTTCCATTCGGGCGGGTTAAAAAGTAGAATCTCACCGTGGTGACCAAACGTCCTCCGTGATCCATGCAATTGAGCATGATACCAATCCGTGTACTTCGAGGTGAAGCGTGGAACTTTATTGAACCGGGTGCACCAGCTCTGAATACAAGCCATTTCCCTCTTACTCTTAAAGCCGCAGAGAGCTCTAAGTTGGCCATCTGTTTCAAGCAAACCATATTCAAGTGAATAAGTAAAATTATAATATAAGGATTGTACCCACTTGAAGCTTGTATTGGGTGGTAACGGCCTTGGGATAGGTGTTTTTGGTGGTTCTGCAAGTTCCGTTTCCTTGTGCTCTTCTGTGAATTCTTCCACTTCCTTGCTGTGGTTGATCCTTGTATATTTGAGCGCCTAGTGACCCATTGAATTAGCACTTGCTCCAGTTGTTGAATGGTTGTTTGAAATTTAATCATTGTTTCTTGCAGGCGATCCTTTGCTTCGCGGTTTGCCAGACATGGACATGATACAAAGGAAAGTGGTGATGATTGGGAACGATTGGATTGGTATTAGGGTAAGGAAGGATCATATGATGGCGAATGGTGAAGAGAAGCTTGTGAGAGTTCATAGTAGCAAATAAAGATAAAAAGGGAAAACAACAATAATTAAACAAGCAAAAGAAAAATATTTACAATAACCAATAATAAGGCACACGTTAGCAGTTCCCCGCCAACGGCGCCATTTTGACGTCGGGTTTTCTACCAGTAAAGAAATTCATAGAAACGGTTGCGTTGTAAATATAGTTTCTAAACCGGCAAAAATCCCTTCGTACAAACGTGTTGGGTGTCACAAGTAACAAACCCCTTTAAAAATTGTTAACCGAGTATTCGAACCTCGGGTCGTCTTCTCAAGGAACTGCGAGGAAGTATGTTCTTATTATTGGTTATAAGGGTTGTAATCGGGGTTTAGAAGGTGAGAAGCAAGCAATTTAAATGACGAATGAATTAAATGGCAATTAAAGATAAATAATAACTGTAAAGCAACTTTTAGCAAGGTAGAAAAATTAGAGGTCCAACATAGTTATCTCTCTCAACAATAATGAAAGTTGAATCTAAACTCCACTTGGTCAACCTTTACCAGAGCAAAAGAAAGTCAAGGGACTAATTAAGTTGACCTTTGAATCCTAATTATTTCCTAAGAGAAGGTTGGGATTATTTAAGTTCAGCTCAATTAGCAAGATAACGATTATCAATTATGTTGAGTTTAATAACTGTTGAGTTACTAAATTCTTAACCAGAACTAAAAGGAAAGAGAAAGTAAAATTCCTGGAATAATAATAAAAATATCCTTAGATGGAAAGCAATGATAACTTAAGTCAAAGAGAACAATCATGAACTGAAAATACCTCAAATATCATTAATTCAAATAACTGTCTGTAACACGGAAGAATTCTTAGATCAAATTATAATAATCAATTCAAATGTTGGAATAAATAAATAGAAGTAAAAACTAAAAGAACATTAAACCTGGATCCAGAGTTACTCTTAAAACAAGAAGAAATCCTAAATCCTAAAAGAGAGAGAGAAGATCTCCCTCTCAACTAAATCTAAATCATTGAAAGGTGAAAATATGCGAGCTCTTTTTGAATGGAAGCATTCCCACACTTTATAACCTCTGGTCTATGCTGTCTGTACTTGGATCTGGGCCAAAAAGGGCTTCAAAATTCGCTGGGGGCGTATTCTGTAATTTCTAATGCGTGGCCTCTGTCACGCGTCCACGTGGGTCACGCGGTCACGTCGTTTGGAGCTTTTCCTTTCCACGCGGTCGCGTCAGTCATGCGACCGCGTCATGTGCGCTCTACTCAAGGCGCGCGGTCGCGTCAGTCATGCGGCCGCGTCGCTGCTGATTCGTGCTTGGCACGCGATCGCGTCATCCATGCGATCGCGTGAACACCAGTTTCTTTAAAGCTCCGTTTTGCTTCCTCCTTCCATTCTAGCATGTTTCCTTTTTCGTCCTTTAAGTCGTTCAGCCTTAGAAAATCTGAAACTACTCAACACACTAATCACGGCATCGAATGGAAATAAAGGTAATTAAAATAATTAATTTTTAAAGCTTAGGAAACATGTTTTTCATTATATGACATAATAAGGAAGGGAAAGTAAAACTATGCAATTAATGTGAATAAGTAGTTGAAGAGTTGAATAAATCACTCTAATTAAGCACAAAAGAACTCATGAAATATGGGTTTATCAGTCATCCATTTTCTGACGCACACTCACGCGATCGCGTGACCTACGCGATCGCGCCGTCCCAATTTTGGCAAATAAATTAATTTGAACAGAGAGTTGTGCTGGTGCGAGGCTACATTCGCGCCAGAAGCATAACATGGGTCACGCGACCGCGTGACCGACGCGATCGCATCACCATACTTGAAGCGCATCCACGCGAACGCGTGCCCCACGCGGCCGCGTCGCATGCGCCGCACAGCTCAACCTAAAACTGCCACATATCTTATCTTTCTCTCCTCCAAATCCTAATTTTTCTTTTCCCTCCTTATTTCTTCCTTCTCCCTTCTTCCTTCTATCTCACCTATCACTCTCTCTCTCTCTCACCTCCATTACTAAGGTTCTATTTTCTTCTTCCTTCTTCTCTTTTCTATCATTCTTATTATTTTATATCTTATTTTCTTTTTCTTTTCTTTTTCTTTTCATTATTCATATTTTCCTTCTTCTTCTTTTCCTTTTTACATGGTATTAGAAATTTATTTGAGTCATTATTCCTCATTATATGCTTGTGGATTGTTGCAATTTGTTTGACAATTATTATTTTTATGGGATTGCTTGCATGTTCACCTTCATACTTTCTATATCTTATTTACCATGCATGCCATGTGTTTGTGAAAAAGCCCATATAGTATTATGCACTTTTCTACATTACTTTACTCTACTATTCAATGCTTGCTTTTCACAAATTCTCTTTACTATTGTTTTAATTGAATTTAATTGTCAATACAAATATTTTGGCTTGTTACAACTGATGCTTGGTCTATGCTACTCATGCCCTTTTCCGGCATGCCAATAAACACCTTGCATCTACTTATCTTTCGGTGCACTGACTATTTTTCATTGTTGGCTTTTCACATGTACTCGAGAGCCTGTGCTAATGTCAACTACATCCTAATGTGCATCCATCACCACTCTTCCATTCTCTTCCTTGCTATATATCTATTTGATTTTAATTTACTTTCTCCTCTCTTTTTAGGATGGCCACCAAGAAAGGAAAGGAGAAAGCAACTCCTAAACCCCCAACAAGAAGAGGCACTAAAAGAGCATCAGTGGCAGAGCCATCTTCAACCGCGGTGAAGCCCTCAACAAAAAGAGTTAAGAGGATAATAAAGGTTGATGACAAAGAGAAAGCCTTTCCAGCAAAGGAAACTGCGCGATTTCCCAATCGCTACTGTGAGCAGATGTTCCCTATCCTGGCAGAAAGGAACTATAACAATGAATACCTTCTTGTCCTCCCATCCAATATTGCTACCTTTGTTGAGCCGCAAATTGAACGAAGACAATGGGGTTTTCTACGGAGACAGCCAAGGCAGGTTAATCTTTCTTGGGTAGTTGAGTTCTACTCTAACTTCTACATGCCAATCCTGCAGTCTGTTTATATCCAGCAGAAGCAAGTCCCCATTACAGAAACAGCCATTCAGTAAGCTCTGAGTCTTCCCCCTATTCCAGAAGGAATGGACGCCTTCCAAGAAGACGCACTTAAGCGCCAGAGGTACCAATTTAACTGGGACTCCGTTCTCGGAGTTATCGCATTACCTGGCAGCCGTTGGATCTATGGATACCACCGTACCCGCCCTAAGGGAATCTTGGCTTCAGCACTTACCTTGGAGGCTCGCATATGGGCATAGATCATGTCCCATTACGTCTTTCCGAGCACTCATGAGTCCTCCTTCACTGCGGACATGGCTGTTCTACTATGGTGCATCCTTACAGACCAACCCCTGAATCTCTCAAGACATATCCGGAATGCTATGGGACACGTACAAATTGCGGGCAACTTACCTTTCCCCGCCTTGGTCTCAGATCTTATCTCAGCAGCCAGAGTCTTCTACAGAGCTGGGGACACCAAAGCCGTGCTTCCACGGGATGATCAGTATGTCCCTAACGGGAAATACCTCAGACTTCCAGCAGCCACTACAAGTCTTCCTACTGCTCCAGTTGAAGATAATCCTTCTTTAACACCACAAGCACCTACAACTGATGAATTGCTCCAGCAGATAATCACAAGCTTGGATTGGCAAGAACACAAAGCTAAGTTGAGAAAGCGCCGTAACAACCGAAGATTCAAGCACCTCAGGGAGCTACTTAGAGGAGATCGCAGAGACTCAAACACCCCAGAATCCACTTCTTTTACTAGCACAGGGAGCCATGACGTTCTCGATTGTGGAGATACTGCTACCAGCCCACCCCTGTTCCTGACAGACGGCACCGAGGACGGTGCAAAGCCTTAAGTGTGGGGAGGTCGGTCAGTACTTGACTTCCGGAGGTAATTTCTCTTCTCTAGCACCAATAATTAGGAAATTTTAGTTAGATTTTCTTTCTTCTATAGAATAGAATAAATTGCATAGGTTAGGATAGTTGCATGCATGTTCTACTTGATTGAAAAGACAATAAGTTTTTTTTAAGACTCTATCTTTGGAACAAAATTTCACTAATTTTTCAAAATTTTTATGATAAATTTGCTTGAGTTGTATTTGGAACATGATATTTGAGCTAAAGAACACACAACCTGTGAAAGATTTGAGCCTTTATGTATGGTTACATTATTTAACCATAATTATTTCGTCCTTGTGTGTTTACTTCTCTATGATTGTAATCTATATTTTGTTTTATCTTATATGTCCAATATTTATTATATTTGCATGCTTGCACGTGATTGAGGCCATTATTTGTTTAAACTCACTTATCCAAATTAAGCCTACCCTTTTCAATTACCTTTGTTAACCACTTTGAGCCTTTAAATCCCATTTGTTCTATATTTTACCACATTACTAACCTTAAGCTGAAAAACAATTGTATATCCCAAATTGAATCTTTAGTTAGCTTAAGATAGAATTGTGTGTGCTAGTTAAGTGTGGGAAATTGTGGGAACAAAAGTTGTTAAGGGAATGTGTCATGAGAATTTAATGGAAATTTGGATACCTACTCATGTGAAACTATAAGAATTAAAAATCTATGTGCATTGATAAGCTATATTTATTT
>NC_029785.2:88922796-88941211 GCF_000816755.2 Arachis ipaensis
TTTCATGAGCTATCTTCTTGCACTTTTATCTGTTTTATTGTATAATGATAGAATTAGTGGAGTTTGATTTGTAATTGTTTTGAAGAGCTTATTTACTTTTGATCAAGTGGGCAAGAATCATATAGTTGCATTTGTTTATATATATATAGGCTTGCATTGCATTTCATGAGTTTCTACATGTTCATACTTATTTCCTTATCTCCTTCAATTAAGCATGAGGACATGCTAATGTTTAAGTGTGGGGAGGTTGATAAACCACTATTTTATGGTTTATATTGTGTTTAATTGTGTGGTTTTATCATGATCCTTACCTACTTATTCATTAAATTAGCATGAAGTTATAATTCCTTCCTGAATTTATAACATGTTTGAAAACTGCTTCCTAGAGACTTTAATTATGTATTTTTAATTCTCCTTTATTCCATTCGATGCCGTGATCTGTGTGTTGAGTGTTTCAGACTTTATAGGGCATGAATGAGTTGGAGATTGGAAAGGAGGCTAGCAAAAATGGAAGGAACACAAGAATTTGAGGAGATAACCAGCGAGAAGTGACGCGGTCGCATGGCTCACGCGACCGTGCGAAGGAGAGCAATTCGCAGTGATGCGGCCGCAAGGCTCACGCGGCCGCGCGGATTGGAAAAGCTCAAGCGACGCAGTAGCGTGGACGACGCGAACGCGTGGCAAGGAAAAGCGCGAATAACGCGTCCGCATGGATGACGCGATCGCGTGACATGTGCGATCTGCATAATCTGCAGAATTCGCTGGGGGCGATTTTGGACCTTATTTTGACCCAGTTTTCGGCCCGGAACAGCAGACTAGAGCCAGAGAATATGCAGAAACAAACACAACATTCATTCTAGACAGTTTTCAATTTTAGATCTAGTTTTACTCCTTTAGATTTTTTTTCTCTCTAGGTTTTAGAATTTTAATTTTTAATTGGTCTTAGCATTGAAACATTGAGAAGAGTTATTTCCTCATCAAGACTTTGTCATTCTAGTTCGTTCTCTTAACTTGGTTTTATTCTTTCATGTTCTTTGCTTTGTTCAATTTTGTCATTTGAATACTTTCATGATTAATTAATACAAGGATTATTTCTTCCATTTTAATTTATTTTCCATTCCAATAATCATGTCTTCTTTTAATTCCCTTTCATGTGCGGTGAGTTAAGAACTATACTTGCAACGTAACTATTTTAATAATTTTTAATTCACCAACTTCTGTGCCTCATCACTTTTCATCAATATATAATATTCCATACTTTGCCCGAGTTTTGACGATGCAAACTGGCGTTCAAACGCCAACTTCCTGCCCTATTCTGGAGTTAAACGCCAGAAACAGGTTGGAAATCAGAGTTAAACGCCAGAAATATGCTACAACCTGGCGTTTAACTCCAAAAGGAGTCTCTACACATGAAAGCTCAATGCTCAGCCCAAGCACACACCAAGTGGGCCCTGGAAGTGGATTTCTGCATCATTTACTCATTTCTGTAAACCCTAGTTACTAGATTAGTATAAAAACTACTTTTAGTGATTTATTTCACATCTTTTGATCATCTTTTGAATAATTTTATGTTCATTGATCACGTTTAGGGGGTTGGCCATTCGGCCATGCCTAGACCTTCATCACTTATGTATTTTCAATGGTAGAGTTTCTACACACCATAGATTAAGGTGTGGAGCTCTGCTGTTCCTCGTGAATTAATGCAAAGTACTATTGTTTTCTTATTCAATTCAAGCTTATTCCCATTCTAAGATATTCGCTTGCACTTCAACCATGATGAATATGATGATCTGTGACACTCATCACTATTCTCAACCTATGAACGCGTGCCTGACAACTAGTTCCGTTCTACCTTGGATTGAGCATTTATCTCTTAGCCTCCATTCCGAAAGATCGGAGTCTTCATGGTATAAGCTAGAATTATTGGCGGCCATTCTTGAGATACAGAAAGTCTAAACCTTGTCTGTGGTATTCCGAGTAGGATCTGGGAAGGGATGACTATGACGAGCTTCAAACTCGCGAGTGTTGGGCGTAGTGACAGACGCAAAAGGATCAATGGATCCTATTCCAACATGATCGAGAACCGACAAATGATTAGCCGTGCTGTGACAGCGCATTTGGACCATTTTCACTGAGAGGATGGGAAGTAGCCATTGACAACGGTGATGCCCAACATACAACTTGCCATGGAAATGAGTATGAATGATTGAATGAAGACAGTAGGAAACCAGAGATTCAGAGGGAGCAAAGCATCTCCATAATTTTTATCTGAAATTCTCACCAATGAATTACATAAGTATTTCTATCTTATTTTATATTTTATTTATGTTTTAATTATCAAAACCTCATAACCATTTGAATCCGCCTGACTGAGATTTACAAGGATGACCATAGCTTGCTTCAAGCCGACAATCTTCGTGGGATCGACCCTTACTCACATAAGGTTTATTACTTGGACGACCCAGTGCACTTGCTGGTTAGTTATGCAAAGTTGTGAAAAAGAAGTGAGATTACAATTGTGCATACCAAGTTATTGGCGCCATTGAGATCACAATTTTGTGCACCAGTGCCATTTTGATGAATGGATTTTGGACGGTTTAGAATTTCACAATAAATTCTCGTTGCTAGTATAGTTTCTAAACCAATAATAATCCTTTCATACAAAAAATTGTTTATCACAAGTACAAACCCCTAATAAAACTAATAAGCGAAGTATTTAAACCTCGGGTCGTCTCTCAAAGGAATTGCAGGGTAGTGTTCTTGTTATTGGCTATGGACATGTATATTTTGGGGTTTTGAATGAGACAAGAAAAGTAAGTGGCAAAGGAATTCAAATGATGAAAAGGTCTTAGCAAGGTTTGGTGGTCAAGGATCTCTATCCTTATCACTAACCATAATATGATAATTTGCAAGGATCAATCCCATTAAATCATCCTCTAACAAGTAGAGAAAAGTCAAATGAGCTATATCAATCCATGTCCATAAGTCCTAGCTATTCACTAATTGAATTAATGAGAGCTAGAGTCAATGGCTACCAACTATCAATCACTTGGACATTAGTAACTCAAGAATTCTTAAGTTACCTTCCCAAGCCAAGAACATAAAATTCTACTCTAACATCCTTTCAATCATTTTGACAAACACTTGGAAGGTATAAAAGGAAATCATAGTAAATTGACAACAAGAATGAAATCTAACAACAACTAATTGCAAAGAATTAACAACAACAAGCAAAGAAAGCACAATTAACATGAATTGCCTCAAATTGCATTAAAAGAAAATAAAAGGAACAAGAGTAGATCAACAACAAAGTATAGAGACAAAATAGAGAAAATTACAACAAGAGAATAGAAGAACATGATGTAGCAATAAAGAATTGAAAGGTAGAAGTAGATGAAAGGATGAATTAAAGCCTAGATCTAAGCTTATTAACCTAAACCTAATCCTAATTCTAGAGAGAAGAGAGAGCTTCTCTCTCTAGAAACTAACTAAAGCATTAACTTACTAAACTATTTCCTCATGTGTAAAGTGATGCATTCCTCTTCAATCTTTGGTCCTTTTAACCTTTTCCCGCCAAAATTCAGCTCCAAACTGGGCCAGAGGCACTTCTGAATTTGCCAGGCACGATTTCACTAAAGAAGTCACGTGTGGACATCGACGCGTACGCGTACAGCACACGTGTGCGTCCCTGGAGTTTTACGATCCACGCGTGCACATCCATTGCGCGTGCACGTGGATGAGTACATCCCAAATCTTTGGCTTTCCATGATGTCTCCACTTTGCATGCTTTCCTCTTCAATCCTTTGATCCATTCCTTGCCTTTTCAACCTGAATTCACTTAACAAACAAATCAAGGCATCTAGTGGAATCAAAGGTGGATAAAAGTCATCAAATTAAAGGCCTAAAAGCATGTTTTCACACTTAAGCACAAAATGAGGGAGAATCACAAAACCATGCTATTTCATTAAATAAATGTGAGAAAAGGTTGATAAAATTCTCTAAATTCAACACAAGATAAACCCTAAAAATGGGTTTATCACACCCTCGAGGAGGAAGGCACCCATAGCACCACCATCAAGTCTACCAACTTCATCGACTCCTTTACCAATCCTCCGGCTTCTTTCGGAATTATTCTGAGACATCTTGCACGATATCCACCACATGGAGCATCTGGAGCGGAAGCGTTTTGAGTGGATAGTAGCAAAGCTAGAAGGAAGAGACCCTATCCCAACTCCTGAGGCTTCATTCAAGCTAGTTGGGGAGGAGCATGATGAAGGTGACCAACCCATTCCCGAGACCACCAGCTGAAAGTGGCCCCAAAGTTCTCATTCTCTCGGATCGTAAGCATGCACGGAGGACCGTGCAGGAACTAAGTGTGGGGGAGGATCGATGACTTTGTGGGGTAAAATTCTTGTCTCAAAACACTTTGCAATACTCTTTTAGTTCTTTTTACTCAATTTTAGTAGCTTTATCTTTATTGCATCTTAGTTAGTTTGTTTGTATATATCACTTTATAGTTCATAGTTATATGGTAGTTAATGTTTGCATGTTGCATGATAGAGTGAATAAATTAGCGAAATACCAAGGAATTTCCATGAAATCTTTCTTAGGGCATACCATTGGTTGAATTGAAGAAAAATTTTGTGTTTTTCCAACTTACTTAAAGTATTCTATTTGTGGAACATAGAAAAGAGCTAGAACAACATACCTTGTAAGATTTGAGCTTTAATAGATGGTTGCATTTTTCAACCATAATATTTGTTCTGGTGCGATTATACTCCTTTTTTATTGTGATCATTGATTTGCATGATTCTTTATATCCTGTATTTGTTGTTTGGACGCATTTAGCATGATTGAGGCCATCTTTGATGTTGAACTCACCAACCTATATGGCCAACCATTGCACTCACCTTTGTGAACCCTTGTTGAGCCTGTAATTCCCTTTTGTTCTAATTTTAGCACATTATTTCCCCTTAAGGGAAAAACCATTGATGTCCCTAAATTATTCTTTGATTAGCTTGGGTGGATTAGTGTGTATATTCTAAGTGTGGGGAGGAATTGTTGGGAAGCATTGGTGATAGAGGCATGGAACTCATTGTGAAAAATTGGCAATTGGAAAATGCTCATGTGTTCTTTGTTTTAGGTCATATGCATCTCTTGTGCTAACAAAGACAAGAATTAAAAAAAAACAAACTTGTGCATAATAGAATGTGAAATAAAAAGTTGAAATAAAGGATGCATATGTTCATGTTTTGAAAAGAAAGTGCATGAGTAAGGTGAGATAGGAGAAAAATTGGGTAGATAGATTGCATTGTTATGAGTATATAGGTGATATAGGATTAGGTGGACATTTAAGCTAATCAAAGAACTAATTCTTTAAGTCCACTTAGCATATTTATCCTACCTAAACCCTGGCCCCATTACAACCCTCCAAAGACCTCATGATATTTGTTTTTCATGCATCAAATAGTAGTTGATTGTTAGATGGCGTGCAAATCTTAGAAAAGCATGATAAAAAGGAGAATTGAGTGATTAAGCCCTAAACACTTAGTAATTGAGTGAATACACATCTGGTGAGGGGTTCGATCGCTCAATTCTATGTTCTTGCATCTCATGTTGTATCTTCTTGCAAGTTGTTTGTTGATTAGTTTTGAAAAATTCAATTCAATTCTTTGGACATTGATTTTAGTGCATACACTCTTTGTATTGGCCCCAAACCCTTCTTGTGATGGATTGAAATTTCATGGTTTGTTTTACCAACTCTTAGCATAGTGCATACTAGTAAGTAATCTTTAGGATAGTTGCATGCATTTAGGTAGTACTTAAAATAAATCGTTTTCCTTTCACCTACCTCCTTTGAGTGTGTTTAGCATGAGGACATGCTAGCGTTTAAGTGTGGGAAATTGATGAATCCATATTTGATGATGATTTTTGATTGAAATTGAATGGATTTAATCATATAAACTTGCACTTATTCCATGAAATAGCATACGTTTGAATCTTCCTCCTAATTTGTGCTTGATTATGAAAATATGCTCTTTTGTGCCTAATTTGATTAATTTTATTCTATTTACCTTCCATTCAATGCCTTGATGTTGTTTGTGAGTGATTTCAGAGGTGTAAGGTAGGAATGGCTTGGAGAGAATGGAAGAAGAGCATTCAAAGAGGAAGAAGCATGAAGAATCAAAGGAGGAGAGCTCAGCGAAGTGTGCATACGCACAGACCTGCGTGCGTATGCACAACCATCAGATCAGAGCCATGCGTGCGCGTGAGCCGCATCGTGCACATCGTGCGTCCATTCAAGCATCACCTAGTGTGCGTGCGCACAGCCTCCTGTGCGTACGCACGGGTAGAGATTTTTGGCAAAGTGTGCGTACGCACACGTCTGTGCGTACGCACAAGTGGCCGCACATGCCTTCATTAAAATCTCACGTGACTCGTGAATTTGGTAGTTTGGAGGCCCATTTCTGAAGCCATTTAGCTCATAAGGAAGGGAAAATAAAGACCATACCATAGCATAACATTAGGGTAGCTTAGGAGTAGTAATAGGAAGCTTTACTATAGTTTTTCTTTAAGTTTTTCATCATCTCTACTAGGGTTTATACTAGGGTTTTACATTCAAGTTCCATTTCCAATTTTGATCTTGGATTTTGCTAGTTTCCATTGTAAGTATCTCTTTGTTACTACTCTTTATAGCTACATTGTTCTTACTCTTTCTTATATTTCAAGTTATAGTTTAATTTTACTTCTCTTTTGCAATTTCTATTTCTTGTTGATGAATTTGATGATTGATGATTGTTACATGCTTTCTTGAGCTTTTATTATTGATTGAGATCATTTGTTGCTTTTGGTTTCAAGCTTATTCTCATTTTTCCCATGTTTAGAGTTTTTTTCCACCAAGTATTTGACAAAATGTCAATGATAATTTTGGGCTAGTTTTTTATCTCTTGGCTTGGGGAAAGTGAGCAATTGGATTCCTAGAGTTGGAATGTCCAACATTTAGTGTCAATTCTTGGATTGTTAATTGTTCTTGTTTCCACTAACGCTATGTTGTTGCTAAAGCAATTAGCAAGCAATTTAGGATTTGTGGGTTAAGAACACTTATGCTCATTTAACTTACTCCCCGATGTGAGGGTTAAACAAGTGAGATTGATCCATTCTAGTTGTCATAGTTGTGGTTCCAACAAGGAAAGGACCCTTAGCTCACTCCAAGCCAAGATATCTTTTATGCTTTAATTCCTACATACACATTTACATTAATTCCTTTTACACCTTACTTGTCTATATTGCATAGTTACTTCATCAATTCCTTTATTAGTTCATTTATTATAATTTTGCATGTTCTTTTATTGCTTCATATGTTTATCTCTTTATTGAAAATCCCATGAGCTTCATAACCAAAATTGCACGCTCATTGTTCTCAAGTGTCCATGGGAGACGACTCGGGAATTGAAGCTCCCGGAATAGAATTGGTTTTGGATAGTGACATCTTTGAATTCAAACTTTGATTGTGAGCATTATCCGTTGGCTTGGACTATACTTGCAACGGAACTCAATTTGTGGAAAATTCTAAGCCGACGGTTTGCCTCTCTTATCAGCCATCAATAGGATGTCATTCCCAACGTGTGCGTACGCACAGAGCTGTACGCACGCACAGCTTGCAAAACCTTATTGATTGTGTGCGTGCATAGGGGCGTGCTAGCGCTCCCATCAGTAGCCTTTTTCCCGTGTGTGCGTATGCACAAGGCTGTACGTGCGCACAGATTTTCACCAAATTTAAACCATTTTAAAGCTTATGAAATTATCTCTCCTTTGATATAAAAATCATCAAATTCCAAAAATAATAGCTCAAAACATGATCCGTTGAAGTTCATCAAATTTGCATTTTTACCAAAACTCAAACTTGCAATTTCTAAAAGCATATACTTCCAATTTCATCCAAGACCAACTAAAACCCACCTTTCCAACAGCAATCATTTCCAAACCACATTCAACCCTCAACCCACCAATTCTTCCATATTTAACAAATCTCAATTCAATAATTCAATTCATAATCATCATTCCCTATCTCAATTTCCAAACAAGCATTCAATTTCATCAATCACCATATATATACACATATCAATACCACGCTCCAAATCATTCTCATCAACAAGAGCTTCAACCTTATCCTCAATTAAACATATCAATCCATATCACATACAACTTCACATGCTTTGCCAACAATCATCCCCACTCACAATCACTCAACCAGTATTTATATTTTCAATTCAATCCAATTCATTCAACAACTACATCAATATTCCAAAATCCTATCATAAGGTCACTAGCCTAAGTTTTCACAACCACATTACATTTTAGATACAGAAAATCAAAATCATACCTTGGCCGATTCCCCTCTCAACCTAGAACACTTCCAATTTCACTTTTTCCTCAATTTTTAAGGCTCCAACACCTTCAAGGTCAGATTTCCAGCTTGCAACTCCACTTCCAAGCTTCCAAAATTACCAACAAGCTTCAACAAGCATCAACAACCAATTTTTCCAAAGCTATACACATTAATTATCACAAATCAATACCTAAGATTCATCAAAATCATAATTTCACAAGGTAAAGAGTTTTCTTACCTTTTTCGATGGTGTTTGGGGCATAAACCACCAATAGCCCAACCTTAAGTACCACCTAAACAATGAAGGCACAAAAATTCCTTCAAAATCATCACCCATATTTTCGGATTTTTAGGTCAGAGGAAAAGAGATGAAAATTCGAAATCTTACCAACAAAGGTTAGATAGAACTGACGGGCTCGGTGAAAGCTTCACGTAGCCGCTAACGGTACGCAAATCGGAGCACCGTAACTCGAGTTATGATCAAATGAATGATGAGGTGAATAATGTTTGTGAAACCCTCTCCTCTCTTCCTCTCATTCAATTGCTGCTACTTGTTATGTTTGAAAATGGCTGAAATGGCCACTTGATGCACTTATATAATGTTGGGCTTGGGCCCAACTTGGGCCCGGTCCAACCCGTTAGTATTTTTGCCCCGTTTGGCCCAACTTTGGGCCAAACCTTTAAAATTAGTGTCCGGTTTTCAATTCTAAATATTTTTCTAAGATTTTCTACTGTTTATATTATTCTCGCACAGTACCTGACAGACTTAAGCCGGTACTGCCGGTTAATTTACCGTTACGCATTTTTACACAATTTTCCGAAGAAAATTACATTTTCCAACTCAGAAAAATCTACTGAGTCTAAATATCATATTTAAATTTTCCAATTAACGTTCTAAAATTTTGAACCAATTTCAGACAATTAAATTATTATTATTTTACGTTAATTAATCAGTTAATTAATTCACGGTTCTTACACAAACCATTTCTCAACCATTTCAAATATCAAATAATTTACAGTAATTAAAATGTTTTCTTTGAAGCTAAGCCACTTTCTATTTTAATAAAATTAAGACCTTTCAAATCTTGTACTATTGAATCAAACCAATAGTTATTAATAAATCAAATCAATAATTTGTCAAAAAAAAAGCTTATAAATCAGATTTTTAAAATGAAATCACTTTTTCGTATATTTTTACAAGAAATTGGATAGCATCTCCCCTTAAAATTGGACTTCACCACCCTTGCGGGCTCCCTCAATTTCATAACTTCCCAATAATCAGCATATTTATCACCGCACAATTCTATTATTTGTAAAATCATTTATAGATCTTCAAAGCTACTACTTTTAGTTAAGGAATTCAATTTTAAGAACTCAATTTGAAAATCCAAACTCAAATTTTTTTGTCATTCAACAGACTTCCTTTTCATAAATTACTCATTAGAATTTGATTTAGTAACAAATTACAATGCTATTAAGTAGAAATCAAAACTTCCAACAAGCACTCAATCTCAAACAACCTTATAAGCATTAAACGAATTTTCAATTCACAGGTACATAATTATTATCATACTAACACCAAAATCAATTATCGTTCACTTTCACAACCAAAAACTCAATCAAAAACACAGCCAATAATCCAAATTCAATAACATTAAAATTGTTAACATATTTGCAATTATCTACTATAATTTTGGGCATTCCTAAATTAAAACTCTTAATTTTAAAAAGGAACCCTCTACCTCAACTCGTCGAAACTCGAAAGCTATACAGCGCGTCAAAGACCCCCTTTTTTCTCGACCTGTAACAGCGGCAGCCATCAAACACCACATGCAAGAACCGAAGCTAAACCCTATCGCAATAACGCCGCAAAATACTCAGCCACAAATAATAGAAATTGATATATCAAAGGTTCTGAAAAGAAATTACTTATTGTACTTAGAAAGTAATAGAGGAATAAAATGGCAGTGGCTCCATGACGAATCCCAGCAACCACCGCGTTATTTTCCAGCGACAGAGACTCAGCGACGCAACCCACAACAGAAATAACGTCTGGGTAGTGACGGAGCTCCCTGTTCTCTACCCCTGCTGGCTCCTGGTTCGTCTCTCTCTCACCGGGCCTTCACCATTGCGACAGCGGCAGTTTTTTGCAGCAGCAGAGGAGTACAACGACGGTAACACAGGCCCTCCTCTGCTCTATCACGTTCTGCTCCTCGCCTCTAGCTCTCTCTTTCGTGTTTGGTGGCGACAGATCTGGTCGGAACGAGAGTCACGGCGGCGTAAAGTGGAAGCTCGAATGGTGGCTCGGCAGTAGCAAGGAATAGCGACAGAGTGACGGCGCTGCTTCATCTTCTTCCTTGCGAACTCGTCTCTCTCCTTCTCCTCTACTAGCGATTCACGATGGCGACACAGGTGACGGGTTCGACGGCGGAGCTTCAGCGGTTAGGCGTGGTGGCAGTGGTGAACGAAATTGTGATTACACTTTTCACAACTCCGCACAACTAACCAGCAAGTGTACTGGATCGTCCAAGTAATACCTTACGTGAGTAAGGGTCGATTCCACGGAGATTGTCGGCTTGAAGCAAGCTATGGTTATCTTGTAAATCTTAGTCAGGAGATTAACAATAAAAATAGTTTTTGTTTATGAAAAATAAATAACATGAAATAAAAGGTACTTGTGATTCAGTAATGAGGAACAGGTTGAGGTTTTGGAGATACTCTGTCATCTGAATCTCTGCTTTCCTATTGTCTTCTTCTCCAAACACGCATGGCTTCCTTTAATGGTAAGTTGTATGATCCTCTCGGATGAAAAATACCAGGTACAATTTCTGCACGGCTAATCAACTATCAAATTTCTCGTCTCGGATGACAAATACCAGGTACAGCTACCGCATGACTAATCATCTGTCGGTTCTCACTAGCATCGGAATAGGATCTCTCTATCCTTTTGCACACTGTCACTCCGCCCAACATTCATGAGTTTGAAGCTCGTCACAGTCATCCCTTCCCAAATTCTACTCTGAATACCACAGACAAGGTTTAGACTTTCCGGATCCCAAGAATGCTGGCAATTGGTTCTAGCCTATACCACGAAGGTTTTGACCTCCGAACTCGGTCTGTGGATCAGAAACCCAAGAGATACGCACTCAAGCTGTCGCTCAATGACTACGTTGAGCTCAGATAGAATAGGAGTGGTTGTCAAGCACGCGTTCATAGAATTGAGAATAATGATGAGTTTCACGGATCATATCATTCTCTAGATTGAAGTACGAGTGAGTATCTTAGAATAGAATCAAGCGTGATTGAATAGAAAACAGTAGTAATTGCATTAATCCATTGAAACACAGCAGAGCTCCTCACCCCCACCTATGGGGTTTAGAGACTCATGCCGTGGAAGATACAATATGAAATGTAAAAAATGTCATAAGTCGTAAACTGAATCTCTAAAAGTAGTTTTTATACTAGACTAGTAACTTAGGTATACAGAAAATGAGTAACTAAGTGCAGAAATTACAGAAATCTACCTCCGAGACCCACTTGGTGAGTGTTTAGGCTGAGCTCTCAAGCTTTCATGTGCATATGCCTCAAGTTGGAGTTAAATGCCACCTTGGGTGCCAAAATGGGTGTTTAACGCCAAGAATTATGCCAGTTCTGGCGTTTTACGCCAGAAAGTTTTTGGCTGGCTTTTAATGCCAGTTTGGGCCATCAAATCTCGGGCAAAAAATGGACTATTATATATTGCTGGAAAGCCCAAGATGTCTACTTTCCAACGCAATTAAGAGTGCGCCAATTGGGCTTCTGTAACTCCAGAAAATTCACTTCGAGCACAGAAGGGTCAGAATCCAACAGCATCTGCAGTCCTTTTTCAGCCTCTAAATCGGATTTTTGCTCAGGTCCTTCAATTTCAGCCAGAAAATACCTGAAATTATAGAAAAATACACAAACTCATAGTAAAGTTCATAAATGTGATTTTTGCATAAAAATAAATAAAAATATAATAAAAAGTAAACAAAATATACTAAAAACTATGTAAAAACAGTGCCAAAAAGGGTATAAATTATCCGCTCATCACAACACCAAACTTAAATTGTTGCTTGTCCCCAAGCAACTAAAAACAATATAGGATAAAAAGAAGAGAAAATACAATAAATTCCAAAATTATCAATGAAGATTAGTTTTAATTAGATGAGCGAGGCTAGTGGCTTCTTGCTTCTGAACAATTTTGGCATCTCACTTTATCCTTTGAAGTTCAGAATGATTGGCTTCCATAGGAACTCATAATTCAGAGAGTGTTATTGATTATCCTTGTTCAGTATGTTGATTCTTGAACACAGCTACTTTATAAGTCTTGGCCGTGACCCTAAGCATTTTGTTTTTCAGTATTACCACCGGATACATAAATGCCACAGACACATAACTGGGTGAACCTTTTCAGATTGTGACTCAGCTTTGCTAGAGTCCTCAGTTAGAGGTGTCCAGAGCTCTTAAGCACACTCTTTTGGCTTTAGACCAAGACTTTAACCGCTCAATCTCAAGCCTTTCAATTGACACCTTCATGCCACAAGCACATGGTTAGGGACAGCTTGATTTAGCCGCTTAGGCCAGGATTTTATTCCTTTGGGCCCTCCTATCCATTAATGCTCAAAGCCTTGGATCCTTTTTAACCTTGCCTTTTGGTTTAAAAGGTTATTGGCTTTTTCTGCTTACTTTTTCTTTATTTTTTCGCAAAAATATTTTTTTTCGCAAGCTTTGTGTTCTTAACTACTTTTTCTTGCTTCAAGAATCAATTTTATGATTTTTCAGATTATCAATAACATTTTTCTTTTTTCATTATTCTTTCAAGAGCTAACAATTTTAACATTCATAAACAACAATATCAAAAATATGCACTGTTCAAGCATTCATTCAGAAAACAAAAAGTATTGCCACCACATCAAAATAATTAAACTAATTTCAAGATAAATTTCTAAATCCATGTATTTCTTTTTCTTTTTCAGAAAATATTTCTTTTATTTAAGAAAGGTGAAGGATTCATGGGGCATTCATAATTTTAAGACATAGACACTAAACTTTAATAATCATGTAATAAAAATAAGACATAAAATAAACATAAAAGCAAACAAATAATAATAAAAGAAAGGAAATTAAAGAAATAAAAATAAATGACTCTAATACTAATGCTTATGTAACTCTTTAAAATAGGTTTCTAATAGTAAAAGTTATCACAGAGTTAGGACTCAACAACCTTGATTTTGAGGGGTAGGTGCTCCTTCAATCTGTGGGACGTCCAACTCTTCAAGGGACAGCTTCTGACGCTTTAGCTCCTGTATTTCACGCCCTTGTTTCTCTTGTTCTATGAGCAGTTTGCAGAGCATGCTGTTTCGATTCTGCTGTTCTTTCTTGAGTTGATTCACAACTTCTTGCAGCTTAGTGACAGATGCTTCTAAGCGAGCCCAATAGTCAAATTGAGGAATTTCTGGGAAGAGCTCATGCGCCCCCCTCTTGATGAGGTTATCTTGAATTTGAGGTCCATCTATCACTTTTTTGGTGATTGGACATTCAACGGTGATATATTCATCTACACCCATCTGTATCCCCACATCTTTACATAACAGACTAATTAAGCTTGGGTAGGCCAATTTGGCCTCAGTGGATTCCTTGTGTGCAAATATGTAAATTTCAACAGGGATCAGCTGATGAATCTCTACCTCCTTCCCGAGCATAATACAATGAATCATCACTGCTCTTTTGATAGTGACTTCAGATCGGTTGCCGATTGGGAGTATAGAACGCCCAATGAAATTCAGCCAACCTCTAGCAACTGGTTTGAGATCACCTCTCTTTAGTTGGTTTGGACACCTTTTGAATTAGTAATCCACTTAGTTCCAGGGAGGCATATGTCCTCTAGAACTTGATCTAGCCTTTTATCCTTGGCCATTCTCCTATTAAAGGACTCTGGATCATCTTGTAGTTGAGGAAGTTTAAGAACCTCTCTCACTTTGTGAAAGTGGAAGTAAATAACCTTCCCTCTAACCATAGTCCGAAAGGAGTAGAAAGCAGTTCCCTCTAATCTTTGCTTTTCTGTCATCCACAGATTTGCATAAAATTTCTGGACCATATTTCTTCCAACATGTATCTCAAGATTAGCCAGGACTTCCTAGCCCCTGTTTTGGATCTGCTCTCTTTCTTGTCTCTTGAAGCGGTTTGTCTTCCTTTGGGTGCCATGAGATTGGTTTGTTTTAACTCAGGGATCACGAAAATCACACCAAAGTATGGACTATTATATATTCCCGGAAAGCTCAAAATGTCTACTTTCCAACAAAATTGAGAGCGCGCCAATTGGGCTTCTGTAGCTCCAGAAAATCTACTTCAAGTGCAGGAGGGTCAGAATCCAACAGCCTCTGAATCAGATTTTTGCTCAGGTCCCTTAATTTTAGCCAGAAAATACGTGAAATTATAGAAAAACACACAAACTCATAGTAAAGTCTAGAAATATGATTTTTGCATAAAAATAAATAAAAATATAATAAAAAGTAAACAAAACATACTAAAAACTATGTAAAAATAGTGCCAAAAAGGGTATAAATCATCCGCTCATCAGGCAGCAGCTCCCTCTCCTCTCTTCTCTCTTCCCTGTTGCAGCCTCATTCTCGGATCTCTCATTCTCCCTTTTCTTTCTCTTCTTATTTCTGGTACTGCTGCGTGTTAGCATTTTAGAGAAGAAAGGGAAGCGGTGTAGCGGCGAAAGGATTGGAAAAGTTAGGGTTTCATTTTGGGGGTTAGGGTTTTGTGTATGAAATTTGAGATTTTGGGTAATTTAGTAATTTTAATAAAATTAAAAGGTAATATAGTAATTGAAAACTAATTTTGAATCCAATAATAATAAAGTTAGTAGTCAAAATCGTCCTTGAAAGATACCCCGATCTCCATTTGTCCCCGAAAGATAAATTTAATTAAAATCGTCCTCGAAAGATTTAAAATTAATCATGTTAGTCCTTCCGTCTATTCTGTCACTACCAACATTAATTTTGCTGACGTTACATGTTAGTTTTTTTTGTCTTTTTGGTCATGGGCTATTAAGCCCAAGAAACAGAAACAAAACCCTAACTAACCAAAACCTCGACCCACTCGTACCCGCCCCGAAAATCCCTCCTCAACCCATTTGAGTAGCTTCGAGCCTCCATTCCCGTCCTACTGCAACACAACCCCCGCAATGGTTGTTTTTCAAGTTTCACGTTGTGCACTATCTCTAATAACAACTGCCGTCATTGCCGGATGTTGCAGAGATATGATGAGCGGATAATTTATACCCTTTCTGGCATTGTTTTTACATAGTTTTTAGTATGTTTTAGTTATTTTTTATTATATTTTTATTATTTTTATGCAAAAATTACATTTTTGGACTTTACTATGAGTTTGTGTATTTTTCTGTAATTTTAGATATATTTTCTGGCTTAAATTGAGGGACCTGAGCAAAAATCTGATTCAGAGGCTGAGAAATGACTGCAGATGCTGTTGGATTCTGACCCTCCTGCACTCGAAGTAGATTTTTTGGAGCTAAAGAAGCCCAATTGGTGCAATCTCAATTAAGTTGGAAAGTAGACATCTTGGGCTTTCCAGAAATATATAATAGTCCATACTTTGTCCGAGATTTGATGGCCCAAACTGGCGTTCAAATGCCCATCAGAGACCCTTTTCTGGCGTAAAATGCCAGAATTGGCACCAGTACTGGAGTTAAATGCCCAAACTGGTACCCAAGCTGGCGTTTAACTCCAAGAATGGCCTATGCATGTGAAAGCTTCAATGCTTAGCCCAAGCACACACCAAGTGGGCCTCGGAAGTGGATTTCTGCACCATCTGCACTTAGTTACTCAT
This sequence comes from Arachis ipaensis, assembly GCF_000816755.2. Lineage (NCBI taxonomy): Eukaryota > Viridiplantae > Streptophyta > Magnoliopsida > Fabales > Fabaceae > Arachis > Arachis ipaensis. Next base: position 88,939,061 of record NC_029785.2, read on the forward strand.
TTTCTGTAAACCTAAGTTACTAGTTTAGTATAAATAGCACTTTTTACTATTGTATTCGTATATTTTGAATATACTATCTTGGGACTTAGAGGCTGGCCATTCGGCCATGCCTAGACCTTTTTCTTTTATGTATTCTCAACGGTGGAGTTTCTACACCTCATAGATTAAGGTGTGGAGCTCTGTTGTTCTTCATGAGTTAATGCAAGTACTATTGTTTCTCTTTCAATTCACGCTTACTTCTTCTCCAAGATATACTCTCGTACTTAATTCAGTTAAGTCAGAATGAAGGGGTGACCTGTGACAATCACCCACTATCTTTGTTACTCGCTTAGCCAAGATTTGCATGCTTGACAACCACAAGTGGTCTACATGATGTTCAACGTAGTCATTGGATGATAGCCGGAATATATTCTATTGGGTCTCTGATCTACGGACCGAGTCCGGGAGATTAGAACCTTCGTGGTATAGGCTAGAACCAATTGGCAGCATTCTTGAGATCCGGAAAGTCTAAACCTTGTGTGTGGTATTCCAAGTAGGATCTGGGAAGGGATGACTGTGACGAGCTTCAAACTCGCGAATGTTGGGCGTAGTGACAGTGTGCAAAAGGATAGAGAGATCCTATTCCGACGCTAGTGAGAACCGACAGATGATTAGCCGTGCGGTAGCTGTACCTGGTATTTTTCATCCGAGACGAGAAATCTGATAGTTGATTAGCCGTGTAGAAACCGTACCTAGTATTTTTCATCTGAGAGGATCATACAGCTTTCCATGGAAGGGAGCACGCATGGTTGGAAGACAATAGGAAAGCAGAGGTTCAGAAGCAACAAAGCATCTCCAAACGCTTATCTGAAATTTCCACCAATGAATTACATAAGTATCTTTATTTTATTTTATGTTTTATTTATCTTTTAATTATCAAAACCTCATAACCATTTGAATCCCCCTGACTAAGATTTACAAGATGACCATAGCTTGCTTCAAGCCGACAATCTCCATGGGATCGACCCTTACTCACGTAAGGTATTACTTGGACGACCCAGTGCACTTGCTGGTTAGTTGTGCGGCGTTGTGAAAAGTGTAATCACAATTTCATGCACCAAGATACCACACCTTGCTTGAACGTCAACCTCCGCCGCCTATCAAGCGTCTTAGAGTCCCTGCTCCACAGCTGCTTCCACCGCCGCATCAATGGTATAGTGCTTGCTTTCCACCCCCAATCCAATTCGGTTAGCCAGATGTCTGCAATTTTGTGCGCTAATCTATTTCCCTCCCTTGGCGTCCAAGTGAACCCGAACCTATTATCCTCCCCTGCAAACTGTAGGATGTCCAACAATATTGGATCAATGTCCCCAACCCTGCTCTTCGATTTTAAATTATGCACTATAGGTAAGCTATCTGATTCAATAAGCACTTTCTGTAACCCCAAATTATTTGCAAGTATCATGGCATTCCTAATTACTTCTGCCTCTGCTGCTCGGCTAGAGATTGCTCCAATTTTGGATGCTGACCCAACCTGAGCACTCAGAGAGAGAGAGAGAGAGAGAGAGAGAGAGAGAGAGAGAGAGGTCAGTTTGGGATTTGAGTGGGTTGGGGTATGAAAATAGATACTGATGGGAGCTGACATGAAGGCGCCGATGTAGGTGACGGCGGGAAAAAACGACATCGACGAGGAGCCACAACTGTTGGAACTGGCATGGAGGCTGAGACGCGTAGAGAAGAAGGAGAGTGTGTGATCTCCGGGTTGGGTCGTTGTGTTGGGGCTCTAATTTTCTAATGGTTTGAACCTTGGCAAAAAAAACTAACGTGCCACGCACGTTAGCAAAATTAACGTTGTTAGTTACAGAATAGACGGAAGGACTAACGTGATCAATTTTAAAACTTTTGAGGATGGTTTTGATTAAATTTATCTTTTCGGGACGAAAATGGAGATCGAGGTATCTTTCAGGGACGATTTTAACTATTAACTCAATAATAATATCTATAAAAGTATCATTTAATCATCAATTTATAAATTATTTTCAATTCAATACTCTAATTCAATATTTGGAGATAATCAAACTAATTTTCTTTAAATTATAAAATAGAGCTTAAAAATCTAATTATTCAAATTAAAGTATATAAAATTCTTATTATCATTAAATTACTAAATCT
>NC_029785.2:88941222-88942298 GCF_000816755.2 Arachis ipaensis
AAATATAATAATAAATAAATTTTTTATTTAATAATTTTTTTTAAATCCGGGATCTTACACGAAAAACTTTATGAAAAATAAAAATTAGCATGTTGGAAGTTTTATGCCTAAACTTTGACCCCAACAATGCTGAAAGGATGCTCATGAATCATAATTATTGTAGTAATTATTTGTCTCATCTTCTCATGAGAATATCTTACACCTCGTGTCACAAAGGAATTAACACTTGAATTTAAAGGTTGAAACATAATCAATGGTTGCTTCTTTTGTACAACAACATGCAACCTCCTTTATAAGCAATTTCTACCTCCTTTCAGCATAAGAAAACATAGATTTGCAGTATTTGTAAATAACTTTTATACCTTTAGAACTTTTAACTTGATCAAAATCTTTTCAAATTTGTAAAGTCTTCTTCCTTTTTTGTAATAGTGGTTTCATTACCACCATTTTATCAGCAACTTGTTGACTTATAATAGTTGTTGTCTCTATTGGTGTTGATGTAGTTGTTGGTATTTATAATTGTGCAATTACAGTATCTATTATTCGAGTTGTTTGTGTTAGTACTAACTAATTAATTTCTTCTCCACTTAAAAAAAAAAAGAATCAGCCAATGAATCACTAGGAGTTCTAGATCTTGCCATTGTTAAAACCTATTGTAATGCATAAAAAAACTAGCAAACGACATTAGTTCATATATTTTTTACTTCCATTATATCAATGTCATAAAGTAAAAATCTTTCAATAAAAAAATTGATAAAGTTTTATATTTGAAAAAATAAAAATAATGACAACATAAACAAAAAAAAAAAATTGAACTTAAAAAATCAATTTTGACATAATAAAACCCTAACTAATAAATGATAATTAACATTATAACAACAAAGATAAAAGGTAACAAAATAAAAAAAATAGTAACAATAATACGAGGAAGAAAGAGAAGCACATATCAAAGAGAAGAGTCAAAAGGAGAGAAGATGAAGAGATTGACAGTGACAGAGAAGCGTGTTGGGTAGGAGAGAGAGAGTTGTGTGAGAATAAAAATTTTTATGTGTGTTTGTTTATTATTGTGGAGGGAA
>NC_029785.2:88942351-88952500 GCF_000816755.2 Arachis ipaensis
TAAAATAATAAAATATACATATAATTAAAAAGACAAATAATTTAGTGAATAAAGGTATTTAAATATTATAAAAAGCCCAAATTTAAACCCTTGTTATTGGATTTCTATTAGTATAATAAAACTCTATATATATCTTTAAAGGCTTAACATTCTATTTCATATGTCTAGGTTTGGTCTATTAAAGAATTTAGCCTTTTTAAATAGCTTGAACTTATTTTCTATCATATCAGGTTAAACATAGGTTAAGCTGCAAGTTCCTGGCAAGCCACCTAGCCTTTTTCTATTCTTTTCTCTCAATGCACCAAACAAAAAGATGATATAATTTTTTCTAAAAAAATTATATAATTTCATATTATTGTATCACTAAATTAGTAAATTGTTGATAAAAAAAAAGAGGAACAAAAGACATAGTTGAAACAAGAAGATAGATAAGTATTTTTTTTTTTTTTACTAGACCTTTAAAAAATATGTTCTTAGCAACCTAGGTCACCGAAAGAGTTTTTTTATTAGATCTTTAAATAATTTGTCCTTGACATCTTAGATCAAAGGGATGAAATTGAAAGTACTGACACTAAGAATTACCTTAGATTGGATCCTTCAATTTCTTCATGCAACAAGTAAAGCAAATCACTCACCTTACTTGAATACATATAAAAAAGCGTGCATAAGAACACCCATAAAATTTATTCGTCAAAAAATGCATAGAATGTCTTACAAATTTGCTTAACTAGACTCCTAAAAGTAGGCCAAAATTTTCTAGAATAAAATAATAAAATCTAAAATTAAATAAAAATATGACTCCAAAATTAATTCTAGCTGATTTAAATCGTATTTGATCTTATTAGAATAGATCAATTTGATTTAAATTTAAACTTCTAAAGATATAATAATCAATTTCAATTAGATTTGGTTTTATTAGATTAGATCATATTAATTTAAATGCCTAAAAATACTACCAAATAAATCAAAACAAAATCAAATCTTTCGGCAAACGCTAACAACAAATTAAATTTAATCTAATTAAATAAATTCGAATTTTGTGCCTCCAAAATCAGCATAATTATTTTTGAGACAAACTATTCATCTTCTTGATGTCTAAAACTGGCATAATATAATTTTTCTAGTAACTAGATCTTTGAATAAAACAAGATTGTCAATATACTTTTTGGCTTTATAATGACAAAATACCGTCTTAAGCACGTATCATCCTCTCCATTTTTAAAAATATTCGTCCTCGAATATATATATATATGTGTGTGTGTGTCAAAAGAAAAAAATTAGATACACTAAATACAAATGGACCATAATACTTACTAAAAAAATTATTCTTGTTGAAATCGTCAATAAAAATTCTAAACACTTGAAATAGACCATTTCCTCTAATAAGAAAGGTAGTTTTTCTCTGAGTAAGAAGTTTCTCTTTCTTCCAATGAACCCAAATTCAATCTCTTAGTTCAAAGACCATATTTTGATGACACTTTTTTATTTACTAAATTGTAGCTATGTCCTTCTTGTTAACTATTTTATGAACCTTCTCACATAAATTTTTAAGTCTTACTTTCACCATCTAAAATAACATCACTCAAATGTAAATGCATATGCATCAAATACAAACTAGTCAAACGGTGAAAATCATCCACAAATTCATAGTTATAATTTGCATCATGATAAGGAAGTTCAATATCTTATACGTAATTATTCAAAACACTCTTAATATGTAACATATGATCATCCAAACAACTAACATAAGTTAGCACATAATCAACCTCTTTAAAAATAACTTAACAATGTGCGTGAAATTTTTAATTTTTTTATATACAATTAAAAATACTATCACACTAATTCTGTCCACAATAAGAACAATGTTATAATTATGATTCTTGACCATAGACAACCAAGTAGAAAATTCATAGAAATATCAATCCATGTATGAGTAAGAATAAGCAAAAGAATGCTCAATATATTTGAAAAAGCTTAGTATTCAACTTTCTTACATGCAATAAAATCAGAACAAATTTCGTCGACACTCCTACATTTATGAGGCTAACAAAAATATATAGATAACATATCAGAAATTCTTTTTATTTTACTATAACATTGTAAATCAATATTCTCACAAGTAACATATATAAAACAAAAATCAAATTTAGCTACAAAAATATTCTTCAATGTTCAAATACTAATAAATTAGGAGTAAGAATAGTGATTAGATCATACCTTTTGAAGAACCCATCAATAACTACATTCTCATTACCTTGTTTAATCACATATGAAAAATAATCAAGCATCTTAGTCCACTTTGCATGTCTTTTATTTAAGATTCTTTGAACTATCAAATACAACTTACAAAACACCTTGTTATATATTGAGCACTTGAGACTTGTCCTATGTAACTACTCACTAAAGTATGCAATTGGTTATTTTTCTTTCTTTTCATCATCCACATTAATGCCTTCGAGACTTACAAAAAAACCTGCAAAAATCTTGAAAAACTGACATAAAAACACTAGCCAATTTATGTTTAGTTTAGTTATGAGAGATTAAAGACTTTTTGGGCTTCAACGACACTAATGCACTCTTATCTAAACTATAACTTTTTAGATTTTTTCATAAGTGTGTTTATTGCTTTCAGTTTTTTTCTCTCATTGATTCTTTTCTCTCCCTATTCTCTTTCTTTCTCTCAAAATTCTCTCTTTCGCTTAGATATTGTCTCTTTCACTCAAATGCTCACTCTTTTTCTCACTTTCTTCTTCTCTTAAATTTTTTTCTTTTCTCTCTTATTTTTCAATTTGTTCACATCCCATAAACCCCTTTAAAAATTTTTGCATCTTTAGTTTATGTAAGTATACAGCTCCATTTACAACATACTCAACAAATTATTCTACAACTGGTTTTGAAAGAGAATTAAAAATGTAATTTGAAGAATTCTTCTAATGTTGTTTTATATGATTCTTTTTGGAATCTGCAACTTGAATTTTGCCTTTTTCTCAAGCTTTACTCCTTTAAAAACCTTTATAGCATCAAAGTACGAAGAGAGCCAAGTTGCCATGCTGTTACTCACCACCTTAATGGCCAAACTGACTAAATCCTCCATTGTTGCATGATAGTAAAGTTCAACCTCATTTGTAATTTTTTGATTTAATCCAATAAAAAATCGCTCCATAAAAATCTTAGGATTCTTTTCAACGTTAGCCTTACTCATTAAATTCAACAACTCCTTGTAGTACTCCTTTAAAGATTTTGATCCTTGTTTCAACTTTCAACCTAAGAAGCTTTTCAAGAAATTCTTTATGGTATAATGATGGTCAAAATAGGTTCCTTATGATTTTCTTAATCTTCTCACATATGCAAATTGACTTTTTTCATACCTTTTTCTTTTTAAATCTTTCTATCTCGTTCAACCAAATACGAGTATTGTCAAAATATTTGGCTTCTACTAATCTAACTTTTTTTTTTTAAAAGTTAGAACATGCAAAAATAAATTTTACCATCTTTTCCTATTTGAAATTAGTTTTATCAGTCTTTTCTTAAAAAGTAAGATTTTGCATCTTAAAAACCTTTTTCTCGTATGAAATTCCTTCGCCATCACTATTACGAGTCTTAATCCTCATTGATTTTGATTTAGAAACTTGAAAAAAAGAATAAAAAAGATCTCACAACATTTTTTTCAAAGTACACTCGTGTTTGCCCATTTTAAGAAATTAAAAAATCGTAAACTCCTTCCCCTATGTGTGTGTACATAACTATGTGTGTAAGACCTTCTTATTTGTATATACTGTGTGTTGTGATAAATAATTTAGGATTATCTTTGTATTTAATTATATTTTTGAAATATTTAATCATGTTTGGAACTTTATCATGTTGTAAATTTTTTAAAGAGAAGCACTATAAATTAATTAAGTTTTGAGGCGAGACAAGACGAGGTGAGATGAGTACAAAACAGATATATACCTGCAAATTTAGGTATGAGCCAAAAATTAAAATACACGTAAATAATAAAAAAAAAATGAGACCATGTATAGAAGTTTGGGACAAATATAAATATTAAATATCCATCCTACTTCGTTCTATTGTTATCCTTAATTATAAGTCACTATTTTTTAAAAAAAATTAAATATTAAAAAAGTATTAGTATCTAACAATTATGAAAAGAAACTTCTTTTTTGAATAGACGGAACTTAAATCCAAAAAAGAAGATTACGAAGACACATATGCACGGGGTATAAAAACGTCGTCTACTCTAATAATTTTCTACTAAACTTTTTACACTACAAAACCTAGGTTCAAATTTTATTTGTTACCTTTTAAATCTTATTAGCCTTTTTCCCCTAATAACAATATATTTTTATAGATCAAGTCATTTTGTTTAATGATTTTCATTGTTCCTTTTATTTTTTTCTTTTCTCCTACGTCTATTATTATATAAAAATTATAATAACTTATCCAAATTTATTGAAAATAGTACTATAGAAGGAATTTGGATTCTCTAAATTTTAAATTTTCACTTTAGAGGATAAAGCGAGGAATTTAGATCCTCTAAATTTTGAATTTTACTTTAGAAAGTAAAATGTGATCTCTGACTATTTATTTTATAGGTGGGACCAAGAGACAATATGAGAGAAAAACTATTTTAAGGGTTAAAGATTATACTTTACCCTCTAAAATGAAAATTCAAAATTTAGAAAATTCAATTTCTAAAGTGAGATTTCTCATCATTTAATTTTTTCTCTTTTTTATTTTTTTTTTTATCCCACCTATAAAATAAATTATGATAGATTATATTTTATTTTTTAAAATAAAATTCAAAATTTAGAAAATTCAAATTTCTTTTAGAGAGTCTCAACAAATAATTAGCATTTCCGTAGGTATTAGAAAAATGAAAAAAAAAAAAAACACGAAAAAAAAATTAGAAGAGAAGAAAATGCTTGAGATGTTACAAGTAAACCCTCACTTTTCTTGGACATGGACAAAGAAAATGTCTAAATACTGCACACAATCAGTCAATCATTGATCAGTTATCGAACAGCATTTTTATCTATGGAATTTTAGGCTTTGGAATTTTTTAGCTTATTTCCGATCGTTCGGAATCTGGTATGGAGGGATGGAGTTTTAATTGGGCTTTGCTTCATCCAAGGCAAACTTTGTCTGTAGCCTGTAGGATAAAATTCTAAGAATGTTTTGCTTTGTCAAAAAACCTGTGCTCACCTTTAATAATGGACTTGGGCTTTTGTTAGATATATATTTTTGTTTTATTATAGATATAATCTAGTCAATACCAAAAACAAATTTAATCTAGTTGGTTGGAGTTTTTCTTACGAACTTTTATGTAAAAAAACATTGAGGAAGAACAATATCCCATACCTATGGTTTTAGAAGAGGTACCTGTAAACTGGACAAAATCTTCATCACCAGATAATGTCCATCATTATGTGATTTGACTTCAGTGGATATTATAATTAATAACCTTGTTTGGGTGTTAAGTTTAGCAAAGTGAAAAAAAAATTAATTTTATAAAAATTAAACATATACACAAAAAATTAATCACCATATATTTGTATATAAATATATATATTATTTAATTTATTTTTAATATATATTTTATATTTTGACATGTATTATATATAAATAACTGATTTAATAATTAATTTTTTATTAGCATGATTGATAATTTTATTTATATCTGTACCAGAAAATTCTGGTAGGGGTTGTGATATGGATCGAGGACTTGCAAGTCGAAACAGTGGCCGGATCGCCTGACTGAAGCAATGGGGGGTGGTACCTGCAAAGACACTCCGACGCTCAAGTCAAAATGGATCTTAGAGGTATAAGGTGTTGATAAACCCATATTTTATGATGTATTTTGTGCTAAAATTGAGTGTTTCTATCAATTCTTCACCTACTTATTCATGTAAATTGCATGGTTTTACTATTCCTTCCTTATTTTATGATATATGTGAAAAACATGTTTCCTATGCTTTAAAAATATTAATTTTAATTACACTTTATTACCATTCGATGCCGTGATTTGTGTGTTAAGTATTTTCAGGTCTCATAGGGCAGGAATGGCTTAAAGGACAGAAAGGAAACATACAAAAATGGAAGAAAAATACAAAAAATGGAGTTTTGAAGAAAAGGCAGCGACGCGAACGCATGGACGACGCGAACGCGTGCCTAGCGCGAAATAGCAGTGACGCGTACGCGTGGACGACGCGGATGCGCGCCTTGAGCAGAACGCAAATGACGCGTACGCGTGACAAGGAAAACTCCCAGATGACGCGAACGCGTGACCCACGCGAACGCGTGACAGACGCCACGTACAAGAATCTGCAGAAAATGCCCCCAGCGATTTCTGGACCCTTTTTCGGCCCAAATCCAAGTCAGAAACACAGAATATAAGCCAGAAAATAGAGGAATAAAAAAAAAGAACAACGGAGTGATAGATACAATATACACAATTTTAGGATTAGATGTAGTTTTAGAGAGAAAGGTTCTCTCCTCTCTCTTAGGATTAGGATTTAGGATTTCTATTATGTTTAAGCTATGATCTCTTCAATCACAGGTTCAATATTTCTTTAATTTATTTTCTACTTTTATTTATTCCATTACTTTAATTGTCATTTATCTTTTCATTATTGATTTACAAACTTTCCATGATATGATTTGAATTTATGTTTAAATGCAATTTGAGGTATTTCAGATTAATGATTGTTTTAATTATGATGGTTTCAATTCAATTTAGATTTATTTTCCCCTTTTGTCTTTGGTTAAGTAATTAACAACACTTGAGTTATCAAACTCAGCTGTTGATTGAAATTGGAATTCTCTGCTGGTTAATTTGTACTCCAATAACTCTAGTCTTTCCATAGGAGTTGACTAGGACTTGAGGATCAAATTAATTAGTCCACTTGACTCTTCTTTGTTTAGCAATGGTTAATTTAAATGGGAGCAGAATCCAATTCTCATCACACCTGATAAGGATAACTAGGATAGGATTTCAATTTCTTATACCTTGCCAAGAGATTTTATTATTATTAATTTATTTTTCTTGTTATTTAAATTACTTGTTCCCTATTTAAAAAAAACCCAGAAATATACTGTTTTACATAACCAACAATAAATCATACCTCCCTGCAATTCCTTGAGAAGACGACACGAGGTTTGAATACTTCGGTTATAAATTTTGTTGGGTTTGCTTAAGTGACAACCAAAACTTTTGTACGAAAGGATTCTCTGTTGGTTTAGAAACTATACTTACAACGCGATTATATTTCTATTAAAATTCTTTACCGAGCAGAGATCCGATCGTCAAAATGGCGCCGTTGCCGGGGAATTGCAACTGTGTGCCTTATTATTGGTTATTGTAAATATTTTCTTTTACATGTTTATTCGTTTTTATTTTCGTTTTATTTTAATTTTTAATTGGTACTATGAGTTCTCACCCCCGTTGCTTTGAGTTTAGTTCTAATAATGTTGAAAGGAATGGAAGCTATAACAGGAACATGCATCAAGGTAAAAAAATCAGAGATCAACGGAGCCACGAGGATCTAATCAACCCTTTAGGCAACAACACCTTCCAAACTACCATGGACGACGACCATTCAACAATGCATGTCGAGACAATAGTTATGGTGGACCCTTTCATGACAACTATCACCCACCAATTTACTACAGTCAAGAGCTATTCCGAGGTGCATAACAAGATGATAGATATGGTGGACCCCTTGTAATTACTGACAAGCCCCACCATATGCCTATGAACCACCTCCTCAACACAGCTTTGAACCACCACACTCATAAGCCAACTACCACCATTCACCTCCATGTGACCCTAACCCTTATCCACCCCAATTCCAACCCAATTACTCCCAAGAACCACCACCTCCCAATGCACCATGTCCATATCCATCACCCCAAGAATCAAGGGAGCAACTCAAGGAAACATTTGAAAAATTTCATGCCACACTTCACCAATTGAATCAAGCGATAAATTGACTGCCTTCCCGACGTTCGGACACTCAAGGAATCCCCATGGCTTCATGTGGGCAATCTAATAAAGAACGCAGCATGAAGGAGATATTGGAAGCCCCACTGGACAATAAAGAGCATGATTTTGTACTGGAACAAGTAGAGGAAGCTGAAATTATCGAAGAAGAAGAATTAGTTGAAGATTTAGGAGATGCTGAACCTCCATGGGAATCCAGAATTGAGAAGAATTCCGTCAAGGAAATTGCAATTGATGCTAAGGAGGATAGTGCACAACCCCCAAAGCAGGAATCTTATGAAGAACTGGACGGAACAACTCAACAAGCAAGTTTCCTTGGTGATGATGATCATGAGTCAAATCCTCCTAGTAATGAACTTGCATCCGCAAGTGAATTCTTTGAGATGGAAGAATCTTCCCCAAGTGAATACGAAGATGATGCGGATGTAGACTTTTCGCAACCTCCAACCTATGATTTGAGTGATGAGGAAGATATTGAAGACTTTGATCAAGACGTGGTTGAAATTAAAGAAGTTCGCAAGGAAGTGGAAGAATTCACAGAAGAACACAAAGGAGTAGAGCTTGAAAAACCACTGGAAACACATATCCCAAGGCCATTACCACCCAATACAAAATTCAAGTGGGTAAAATCCTTTTATCTTTAATTTTCCACTTGAATATAGTTTGTTGAAATAGATGGCCAGCTTAGAGCTCTTTGCGGCTTTAAGAGTAAAAAGGAAATGGTTCATTCTCAGAGCTGGTATGCAAGATTAATTAAGGTTCCACGCTTCAATTTGAAGTGCAAGGATTGGTTTCGAGTTCAATTGAATGGGTCTCGGAAAATGTTTGGTCATCTTAGTGAGAATACAACTTCCAAACCGCCCGGCTGGAAAAATATAAATCGAGACAAAGGCGGATATAAAAGCAAGGTTTGGGATCCTGGAATCTATTCTGACATTCAACACCTCGGGAGCCTGAAAACATGAGTGAAATTGCTCAAAGGCTTCACATGCCTAGTCTGGGATCCCGGAGGCTGTTGGCATTCCAAATAGTGATGGAGATTTTTGGACGAATTCAAGCACAAGCCACCATAACAAAGGACTCCCCAAATGTCCAACTTAAGGACTTTAACTAAAAGTGCTAGGTGGGAGACAACCCACCGTGGTATGATCGTTCCTTTTTCAGTTTTATTTCATTTTGTTTGTTTCTAAGTTTTATTTTATTCTATTTTCATTGAACCTGGAATTATTCATAGCATCCACATTAGCATTGCATATTGCATACTACATAATTGCATATAAAAAAAATTCACCCCACGCGAGCGCGCAGGCCACGCGTAGGCGTCGATCAGCAATCGGCATAAAGATCCAACGCCTAGAAAGTTGGGCTGGAATCATGCGGCTGGTGTGCCTTTAGCACAAACTGGCCCACGCGTTCGCGTCCCTGAAACAAACGCGTCACTCGCACTACGCACATCCCACACGAAAGCGTGAGCGACGCGTACGCGTCGAATGGATTTTAGGGAACCTCATGGAAACAGAGAGTTGCGCCAAAACGACGATGGAATCGTGCGTTTAGCACAATTCTGAGCGACGCGTACGCGAGCCCCACGCGTATGCATCCCTTTCATTATCCCACAATCACGCGATCGCGTCAATGACGCGTTCGCGTCAGAGCCCTTTTCGCCCCAAACACGCGATCGCGTGGATTCAAAATCAATAACCCCAACCCACGCGAAACCCTACCCATTCCGCGTCACCCTTTTCCCCCTAATCCTCCTCTGATCTCTCTGCCTTCTCCCCCCAACCACCACACCACCACCATCACCGCCCAGAACCGCCCTCACCCAGACTGCCGAACCACCCTCGCCGGAGCCACCCCACTTCCCCTCTTCTCCCCTTCTTTCCTCTTCCCCCTTCTTCCTCCCTCCACCCCCAAACACGGGATTCAAAATCAATAACCCCAACCCACGCGAAACCCTACCCATTCCGCGTCACCCTTTTCCCCCTAATCCTCCTCTGATCTCTCTGCCTTCTCCCCCCAACCACCACACCACCACCATCACCGCCCAGACCGCCCAGAACCCAGACTGCCGAACCACCCTCGCCGGAGCCACCCCACTTCCCCTCTTCTCCCCTTCTTTCCTCTTCCCCCTTCTTCCTCCCTCC
>NC_029785.2:88954163-88963382 GCF_000816755.2 Arachis ipaensis
ACAAGGGAGTAGAGCTTGCAAAACCACTGGAAACACATATCCCGAGGCCATTACCACCCAATACAAAATTCAAGTGGGTAAAATCCTTAGCCTTTATCTTTACTTTTCCACTTGAATATGGTTTGCTTGAATCAGATGGCCAGCTTAGAGCTCTTTGCGGCTTTAAGAGTAAAAGGGAAATGGTTCATACTCAGAGCTGGTATGCAAGATTCAATAAGGTTCCACGCTTCAATTTGAAGTGCAAGGATTGGTTTCGAGTTCAATTGAATGGGTCTCGAAAAATGTTTGGTCATCTTGGTGAGAATACAACTTCCAAACCGCCTGGCTGGAAAAGTATAAATCGAGACAAAGGCGGATATAAAAGTAAGGTTTGGGATCCTGGAATATATTCTGACATTCAACATCTCAGGAGCCTGAAAACATGTTTGAATTTGCTCAAAGTCTTTACATGCCTAGTTTGGGACCCCGGAGGCTGTTGGAATTCCAAACAGTGGTGGAGATTTTAGGATGAATTAAAGCACAAGCCACCATAACAAAGGACTCCCCAAATGTCCAACTTAAGGACTTTAACTAAAAGTGCTAGGTGTGAGACAACCCACCGCAGTATGATCGTTCCTTTTTCGATTTTAATTTTATTTCGTTTTGTTTGTTTTTAAGCTTTATTTTATTCTATTTTCATGGAACCTGGAATTATTCATAGCATCCACATTAGCATTGCATATTGCATACTGCATAATTGTACATAAAAAAATAAAAATAAAAATAATTCACCCCACGCGAGCGCGCAGGCCACGCGTGGGCGTCAATCAGCAATCGGCGTAAAGATCTAATGCCCAGAAAGTTGGGCTGGAATCGTGCGACTAGTGTGCCTTTAGCACAAACTGGCCCATGCGTTCGTGTCCCTGACGCGAAAGCGTGAGCGACGTGTACGCATCGCATGGATTTTAGGGAACCTATTGGAAATAGAGAGTTGCGCCAAAACGACGCTGGAATTGTGCATTTAGCACAACTTTGAGCGACGCGTTCGCGTGCTTCACGCGTATGCATCATTTTCATTATCTCCCAACCACGCGATCGCGTCAATGACGCGTTCACGTCAGAGCCCTTTTCGCTCCAAACACGCGATCGCGTGCTCCACGCATTCGCGTGGATTCAAAATCACTAACCCCAGCCAACCACCCACCAGCCACCACAACACAACCCTAACCCCCTCACCTCCACTCCTTCTTCCCTTAAACCCACACGGCCACACCCACCACACAGCCCCCTGCCCCACCACAGACCACCGTCGTACTGCCACCCATCACCGCCACAACACCACCACCACACTCCCACCATCACTCTAATCCATATCTTTGTTCCCCTACACACCAGGTTCCGCCGAACACTAAAAATTTTTTTCGTTGATTAGTTAGTTAGTTAATTTTTCAGTTTTTGTTCAAAATTAGGATAGTTAGAGATGCATGATCGTAATGGATTTTAGGTGGTTAGGTAGCTAGGATGTGGTTAGTGGATTTAGTCCTGATAATTTCACCGTTCTTGCTACCTGTTTTTATCTAATTCGCAATTCTAAATTTGCTGTGATGATGTGTTGTTCATATGTTATCCTTTCATGTTGATGCTGTTGTTAGACCGTTCTTTCATGTTCTTGCTATTTGTTAATCTTTTCAGCACTATTTACTGTCATATGAACTGATTTTCTTACTGTTTATTACCTGGGAGCATCCAATTTTAGCCAGAATGCTGCCCAAATTTTTTCAAATTGTTTCACTCAACTCCCATTTATGAACTGGTTTTAGCAAATTCAAGTTTTGCGCTGTTTGGTTTCAAGCTAACCAATTCATGGATGAATGGGCTTGCATTCTCACTCTTTCTGGTTCCCGGATTACTAAACTGCATTATTGATGATTTCCTTTTCCTCTTGCAAATTTTATAAGTTATCCTCAATAAACTGCAAATCTTTGCTTGAATATGAGTTGATTGCTCTTCAGGTTTGTGAATTTATTGTTCACTAGGAAACCCATTCTTATGCCACTTACTTTAACTTCTTTTTACTTTCTAACTGCTTTAACCTTCTAACTTTTCTTTTTACCTAAATATTTTAACTTTCTGACCTTTCTTTTTACCTAACTACTTTAACTTTCTAACTCAAAGGCATGATTACTGTTTTTCCTAAATTAACATGAATTTCATTTATCACATATTTTGGATTATGATTTTTACTCTCAGACTTTTCATTGCATACAATCCACAATTTACTTATATTCAACTCATTTCTTGCTTCTATTGCTCTTTTGCCATTATACTTATATTGATAAATCCTATTTGCTTACCTGTTTTCCTGCTTTAGTTCTTAAACTATATCCTGCAACTTCTGCTTTTCAAGATGTATGATCCCAAAAGTAATGGAAAAGGCAAAGAAAAAACAGGCAAAAGAAAAAGAGGAGAAGCCTCTACATCTATTTTGGATATCCTCCACGACAATTTCTGGCAGGAAAAGAATTTCACCCTGCAGGAAAAGGCTTATCAGTTGGTGCCTGCCACTGACCCAGAAAAATTTGCAAACAGATACTGTGAGTTGAAGTACACAGTTTTTGCCACTTCCAGGAACCTATACCTGGAAAGAACCCTCAAAATTCCAGAAGAACTCAAACAATACACTTCAGAATAAATTAAAAAGCGAGGCTGGTTCTTCTTGGAGAGAAACTTGACTGAGATTAACTCATCTTGGGTCAGAGAATTCTATTGTAACTACTTCAAAACATCCCTGGATGCAGTTCAGCTTAGAGGCAATGAGATTCTGGTTACTGAGGAAGCAATCGAAGAAATCCTCCATCTCCTGCCTAAATAAGATCAACCAGATGGTAACCAAAAGGCTGAGAAGGATATGAGATTCATGATATTTGACTGGAACGCAGTCAAGAAGACTATAGCTCTTGATCCTACTCTCCCCTGGGTCATGGGTAAGTCTGCAGTGGCCCCCAAAGGAATTAAAATTATTTATCTAAATGATGAGGCTCGGCTCTGGCAGTAGATCCTGAGTAACTACGTGATGCCGAGCACTCATGAGACAGAGGTACCCGCTGCTATGATTACCCTCATCTGGTGTGTGATGGAGGGAAAGGACTTATATCTGCCCCGTTTCATCCGGTATTACATGGCCAGAGTCCATGTCAGAGGCACCCTCCCTTTTCCATACTTGATTACTCAGTTGGGCCGCCGAGCTGAGGTGTCCTGGGAGCCGACAGATGAGAAGCCAACTACTGCGAACTGTAAGAATATCATTCCTCACAGCAGGAAGTTTCAGACTTTAGGGTACAAACCTCCTTTTCTCATTGACTCTGCTGAGGCTGCCACATCTTCTGCTACTCCTTCTGCATCCACTGCCGCACCACCACCACTACTACACCCTCACCTGCTTCACAGCCCATCTTCCACCTCGTGCATCACCTATTTGACTGGTTGGACCAGATGGAGCACCGCAACCAGTGGCGATATGAGAGATCTGAGCATCGCAACAAGCGACGCTATGAGCACTTAAAGTTAATGATTCGATCTGGCCACCACGACATCCCCTCCGAGCCTGACACCTCTTCTGAGCCATCTGAGGAGGAGGCGGATGATCATGAGTATGAGGCACATGCAGAGGCTGAGCAGGCAGGAGCTGAGTAGGCTGCACCACAGCATGAGGAGCCCCACCAGATACAGCCAGCTGATCCAAAGATCCCCCTTCAGGCAGAGCCTCCACTACAACAGGCAGACCCTCCGACACTCATCCAGACTGTAGATCCTCAGCTCACCACAGAGACACCTACTGCACACCCTTTCGGAGATGACACTTCTCACACCCAGCTTGCCTGAGCATCGAGGACGATGCTATTAATTAAGTGTGGGGAGGTCGCCATCTCTGGTGTACTTTATTTTGGTAAACCACTTTGGGTCATTTTAGTTGTGTTTTCATGGATATCCGTGTTTGTTTGGCCTCGGGGGTGATCGATCTCCGGTGGTAGCCGTGTGGTGTATGCCGTTTTGAAAACGCAATAGTTTTAAGAAAGAGGGAAAAAAGAACATGATGACACTTCTCTTGCCTGAGCATCGAGGACGATGCTATTAATTAAGTGTGGGGAGGTCGCCATCTCTGGTGTACTTTATTTTGGTAAACCACTTTGGGTCATTTTAGTTGTGTTTTCATGGATATCCGTGTTTGTTTGGCCTGTTTGGCCTTCGATCTCCGGTGGTAGCCGTGTGGTGTATGCCGTTTTGAAAACGCAATAGTTTTAAGAAAGAGGGAAAAAAGAACATAATAAAATGAAATTTTTATTAAGATATTAAGCCTCATTAAAACCCTCTGAGGTGGGTGGGAAAGAGTACCCAAAAATTATAGCAAATAAGGAATGAGAAAATATAAACAAACGAGAAGGTTTGTCTTAAGATGCGAGGTTTTCCATGATGGCCGTTCCTAAGTGTAGTATCACTGTAATTTGGTGGCATTCCAGGTCCTCGGTACCTTAACTCTGTTAAGTCATTCGAGTTTGTAGGCTCCTTTCTCGATTACCGCTTTTATTTGGTATGGACCTTCCCAATTGGGAGAGAGCTTCCCTTCCCCAGGAGTAGGGGGACCGATGTTGTTTCGTTGCAAGACGAGATCGTCAGGTCGGAAGTCTCGCTGGATTAGGCTGCAGTTGTACCTTAGGCTGATTCTTTATTTTAGGGCCAGTTCACGCAGGTGTGCTATGCATCTGGCCTCGTCCGTGAGGTCCCGTTCTGCTTCCTCGTCGTTGCCCCCGACGGTTCTTCTTGGGCTAGGATCACCGACTTCTACCAGGATGACGGCTTCAAGGCCATAAGTTAGCCAGAACAGGGTTTTCTCGGTTGAGGTTTGGGGGTGGTTAAGTATGACCAGAGAACCGAGTCGAGCTCGTCCGTCCAGAGTCCTTTGGCTTTGTCAAACTGTTTCTTAAGGCCCTTCACTAATATTTTGTTGGCCGATTCAACTTGCCCGTTTGTTTGCGGGTGTTTTACCGAGCTGAACCGGTGAAATGTGTGGAATCCTCCTAGGAACTCTTTGAATCATTTGTCAGCGAACTAGGTCCCGTTATCCGAGATTGTGATCTCGAGAATCCCGAATTGGGTTATGACATGACCATAGAAGAATTTTCGGCATTGGGCCGCCGTGTTGCAGGCCAAGGGTTCGGCTTCGATCCACTTGGTGTAGTAGTTGACGGCGATGCTGATATATCAAAGTTGTCCGGGAGCCATGGGAAAATGGCTGATGAGGTCGATGCCCCATGCTCCGAAAGATCGATCCACCGTTATGGTGTTGAGCTGGTGTGGGGCGGCTTGATGGAAGTTGGAATGTATTTGGCATTTGCCGCAACTTTTGACTAATTGTAAGGAATCTTTGATGATAGAAGGCCAGAAGTACCCTGCTCGGATGACTTTCTGGGCCAGAGTTTTGCCTCCTATGTGGTGGCTGCAACATCCCTCGTAGATTTCACAAAGTATGCAGTTTGTGTCGCTGGGTTCCACGCCTTGAGGAGAAGTTGCGAGAATCCACACTTATAGAGTTGTCCCGCTATTGTAGTGTAGTTTACAACTTCTCGTTTCAACTGTTTTGCTTCTTTGAGGTATTCGGGTAACGTTCTGCTTAGCAGGTATTGGAGGATTGGGAAGGTCCATGAGTTTTGGCTTGAGATCGGGAGACCAACAGTGGTCGTGACCGAAATGGATGGTGTTTTAATGACTTCCTAGATCAATGATCGGATCCCTTGGCCCGGTTTGGTGCTATCCAGTTTCAAGAGCAAATCTGCTCTCGCATTTTATTCCCTGGGAACATGTTGGATAGTTACCCGCTCTAATTCGTTCTTCAGTTCTTTTACCTTGGCTAGGTATTGCTGTAACAGGGGGTCCCGTGTTTGGTAGTCCCCGTTGATTTGGTAGTTTACTACTTGGGAGTCGCTGCAAATTTCTAGTATTCTCACCCTGACTTCCTTGGCCAATGTTAACCCGGCAAGGAGGGCTTCACACTCGGATTAATTGTTTGATATTGAGAATTCGTATCGAATGGATTTTTCGATGACGATTTCATTTTCATTCTCTAGTATCACTCTGGCCCCTCCTAAGCTGGTCTTGGATCAGCCATCCACGTGTAGTTTCCATATTTCTATGAGTTTGCTTCCTGGGGTCATTTCGGCAATAAAGTCCACCATGACTTGTGCTTTGATGGCGTTCCAGGATTTGATATCTATTTGGAATTGGGATAATTTGACGGACCACGCGAGCATCCTTCCTGCTAGGTCCGGATTTTTTATCAGTTGTCTGACCGCTTGGTCCGTTTGGACCGTAATGGGGTGAGCCTAGAAGTATTGTCAGAGACGTCATGAGGTAGTGAGTAGTGCAAAGGCAAGATTTTCGAGCCAAGAATAGCGCACCTCCGTGTTTTGGAGGACTTTGCATATGAAATAGATGGGCTTCTGTATCATGTGTTCATCTTCTCGGACGAACGCTGCGGCTAGCGTTTCTTCTGTTATGGACAGGTAAAGTTATAGAGTTTTCCCTGCTTTGGGTTTGGCGAGGATAGGGGGTTCCACTAGTACCTTTTTGAAGTGCTGAAAGGCTTATTCGCACTCTGCCTCTCACTTGAAGGTGATGCTCTTTTTCATGAGTTTGAATAAAGGGATGGCCCTTTGGACTGATGCTCTGAGGAATCGGAAAAGGGTGGCCAGTAAGCCGGTCAATTTTTGAATATCCTTAAGGTTTCCTAGGATGTCCATCTCGAGGATGGCTCTGCATTTTTCGGCATTTTCTTTCACCCCGCGCTGTGTGATCATGAATCCTAAGAATTTTTCGGCTTCCATTCCGAATGCACACTTCATCGGGTTGAAGCGCATCCGGTATTTCCTTATGGTATTCATTACTACCTCAAGATTGCTTATTAGTTGCTCGCTTGTCTGAGTTTTGGCAAGTATATCATCGATATAGACTTCTAATTTAGTCCCAGATAAGTCTTGGAATATCTTGGTGACGATTCTCTGGTAGGTCCCCCCACCCCCAATTTTTCAGCCCAAATGGCATGACCGTGTAGCAGTACGTTCTGTCGGGAGTTACAAAGGCCGTCTTCTCTTCGTCGGGCCAATGCGTGGTATTTGGTTATACCCCAAATAGGCATCCATGAAGCTAAGGTATTGGTGTCCTGACGCAACGTCGACGAGTCCATCAATATTTGGAAGGGGAAAGGTGTCTTTGGGACAAGCTTTGTTTAAGTCTGTATAATCGACGCACATTCTCCACTTTCTGTTTGCTTTCTTAACTAACACGACATTGGCTAGCCAGGTCGTGTTAGGTAGCTCTCGTATGAAGCCTACTTCAAGAAGGGCTTTGACTTGTTTCTTGACGTCGACTGCTCGGTCTGGGGAAATTTTCCTTCTTCTTTGGACCACGGGCTTGGCCTTCGGGTCTAGGGCTAAGCGGTGGCACATCAGGTCAGGATCTATGTCCGGCATGCCAACCAGGGTGAATACAAATAAGTTCCTGTTTCATTTCAGGAGGTCTATTAGATCTTCCTTTAGGTCGTAGGGTAAGTTCCTATTGATGAACGTGTACTCCTCCTTGGTTTACCCTATCTGTAGTTTTTCCATGTCTCCTTCCCATTTCGGTCAGGGTTGGAAGTCCTGGTGAGCGTCGAGGTTGGCAAGGAAGATGTCCGCTGTGTCTCGGGACCTTTTGCAGAGGGATAAGCTAGTATTGTCGCATTCCACTGTGATTTCTCGGTCTTTGTGGATTGTTCCGATAGTGCTGTCGTTGGCTTGAAACTTCATGAGTAGGAAATTAGTAAAGATGATGACGGAGAGGTCATTGATGATTTTTCTTCCATGGATGATGTTGTAGGCGGTGGAGTCCTTGAGGACTACGAACTCAAAGAGGATGGTCTTCTTTTGGCTTCCGGTTTCGATGGTAAGTGAAAGCATTATGGAACCGTTCGATTTAAGGAAGTTATCCCCGAGATTGGTCACCCTGTTGCGTTGGGTATGTAGATTTTCGTTCCAGAGTCCGAGTTTGTCGAAGGCTCCTTTGAAGAGGATATTGGAGTCCGCTCCGCTGTCGACTAGTATTCTCTTTACGAGTCTTGTCCCGACTTTTGCGAAGATGACGAACGGGGCGTATTCTGCCAAGGTGCCGTGCTAGCAATCTTCGGGGGAGAATGTGATGGTCCCTACGACATTGGGGTCGGAGCTTGGTTTCTAACGGCTAAGATTTTGGGGTCATTTTTTAATGCTGATTTTGATTTTTCTGGAGCATCTTTTTCGGTGATAACGTTTACGATTATAGTAGGGTCTATTTCTGGATTCTCCTGAGGTGTTTGTCGTTGCATCCTGGGGTTGCGTCTTTTGTGCTCTAGTGATCTGTCCTTTTCCATTTGTTTTGGTTTCCTAATGAATTTGGCAAACTTGGGGAGTTTGCCGTCTCGGATGGCTTGTTCAAGGATGTCCTTTAAGTCGAAACAATCTTGGGTTTTATGGGTGTATCCTAGGTGGTAGTCATAGTATAAGCTCTTGTTGCCACCTGTTCGCTCTTTCAATTGTCGAGCCTTCAGGAGGATGCCTGCTCAGCTATTTGGTGGTGGATTTCAGTAAAGGGAGATTGCAGGGGGTGTAGTTTGAGAATTTTCCAACCATGGGTGGTCAGTTGGTGTTTGCTGGCTTGGGGTATTTTTTCTGGGTTTCTCCTGATAGGAGGTTGTGACGAGGGGCCATGTTGTCGTGCTGCCATTTGTTGGCAACTACGACTTGGCTCACCTCTTCGTCATTTATGTACTCCCTTGCGATGCTTTGGATCTTGTGGTAAGCTGTTTTCAGAGGTCTTTGTTCATGAGGCCGTTAGTCAGCCAGAGACTCGCAACTAAGTCTGTGAGCTCGTTGATCGTTAGGCACTCGTCGTTGAACCTATCGAGGTACTTTCTTATGGATTCATCTTGCTTCTAGGTGACTTCGAGTAGGCTGATGGGGTGATTGACTTTGGTGATTCTGGTGGTGAACTGCGCCACGAACTTTCTCAAAATATCGTGGAAGCTGTTTATGGAACCGTTCGTGAGGGAATTAAACTATTTGATCATGAGCCCTACCAAAGTTACTGGGAAGACTCTGCATCGGACAACAATGGTAGCTTCTTCTAGGTTCATTCTGGCCTGAAGGCTGTCAGGTGTTCTTGGGGATCCTTAGT
>NC_029785.2:88970040-88988283 GCF_000816755.2 Arachis ipaensis
TACCCAAAAATTATAGCAAATAAGGAATGAGAAAATATAAACAAACGAGAAGGTTTGTCTTAAGATGCGAGGTTTTCCATGATGGCCGTTCCTAAGTGTAGTATCACTGTAATTTGGTGGCATTCCAGGTCCTCGGTACCTTAACTCTGTTAAGTCATTCGAGTTTGTAGGCTCCTTTCTCGATTACCGCTTTTATTTGGTATGGACCTTCCCAATTGGGAGAGAGCTTCCCTTCCCCAGGAGTAGGGGGACCGATGTTGTTTCGTTGCAAGACGAGATCGTCAGGTCGGAAGTCTCGCTGGATTAGGCTGCAGTTGTACCTTAGGCTGATTCTTTATTTTAGGGCCAGTTCACGCAGGTGTGCTATGCATCTGGCCTCGTCCGTGAGGTCCCGTTCTGCTTCCTCGTCGTTGCCCCCGACGGTTCTTCTTGGGCTAGGATCACCGACTTCTACCAGGATGACGGCTTCAAGGCCATAAGTTAGCCAGAACAGGGTTTTCTCGGTTGAGGTTTGGGGGTGGTTAAGTATGACCAGAGAACCGAGTCGAGCTCGTCCGTCCAGAGTCCTTTGGCTTTGTCAAACTGTTTCTTAAGGCCCTTCACTAATATTTTGTTGGCCGATTCAACTTGCCCGTTTGTTTGCGGGTGTTTTACCGAGCTGAACCGGTGAAATGTGTGGAATCCTCCTAGGAACTCTTTGAATCATTTGTCAGCGAACTAGGTCCCGTTATCCGAGATTGTGATCTCGAGAATCCCGAATTGGGTTATGACATGACCATAGAAGAATTTTCGGCATTGGGCCGCCGTGTTGCAGGCCAAGGGTTCGGCTTCGATCCACTTGGTGTAGTAGTTGACGGCGATGCTGATATATCAAAGTTGTCCGGGAGCCATGGGAAAATGGCTGATGAGGTCGATGCCCCATGCTCCGAAAGATCGATCCACCGTTATGGTGTTGAGCTGGTGTGGGGCGGCTTGATGGAAGTTGGAATGTATTTGGCATTTGCCGCAACTTTTGACTAATTGTAAGGAATCTTTGATGATAGAAGGCCAGAAGTACCCTGCTCGGATGACTTTCTGGGCCAGAGTTTTGCCTCCTATGTGGTGGCTGCAACATCCCTCGTAGATTTCACAAAGTATGCAGTTTGTGTCGCTGGGTTCCACGCCTTGAGGAGAAGTTGCGAGAATCCACACTTATAGAGTTGTCCCGCTATTGTAGTGTAGTTTACAACTTCTCGTTTCAACTGTTTTGCTTCTTTGAGGTATTCGGGTAACGTTCTGCTTAGCAGGTATTGGAGGATTGGGAAGGTCCATGAGTTTTGGCTTGAGATCGGGAGACCAACAGTGGTCGTGACCGAAATGGATGGTGTTTTAATGACTTCCTAGATCAATGATCGGATCCCTTGGCCCGGTTTGGTGCTATCCAGTTTCAAGAGCAAATCTGCTCTCGCATTTTATTCCCTGGGAACATGTTGGATAGTTACCCGCTCTAATTCGTTCTTCAGTTCTTTTACCTTGGCTAGGTATTGCTGTAACAGGGGGTCCCGTGTTTGGTAGTCCCCGTTGATTTGGTAGTTTACTACTTGGGAGTCGCTGCAAATTTCTAGTATTCTCACCCTGACTTCCTTGGCCAATGTTAACCCGGCAAGGAGGGCTTCACACTCGGATTAATTGTTTGATATTGAGAATTCGTATCGAATGGATTTTTCGATGACGATTTCATTTTCATTCTCTAGTATCACTCTGGCCCCTCCTAAGCTGGTCTTGGATCAGCCATCCACGTGTAGTTTCCATATTTCTATGAGTTTGCTTCCTGGGGTCATTTCGGCAATAAAGTCCACCATGACTTGTGCTTTGATGGCGTTCCAGGATTTGATATCTATTTGGAATTGGGATAATTTGACGGACCACGCGAGCATCCTTCCTGCTAGGTCCGGATTTTTTATCAGTTGTCTGACCGCTTGGTCCGTTTGGACCGTAATGGGGTGAGCCTAGAAGTATTGTCAGAGACGTCATGAGGTAGTGAGTAGTGCAAAGGCAAGATTTTCGAGCCAAGAATAGCGCACCTCCGTGTTTTGGAGGACTTTGCATATGAAATAGATGGGCTTCTGTATCATGTGTTCATCTTCTCGGACGAACGCTGCGGCTAGCGTTTCTTCTGTTATGGACAGGTAAAGTTATAGAGTTTTCCCTGCTTTGGGTTTGGCGAGGATAGGGGGTTCCACTAGTACCTTTTTGAAGTGCTGAAAGGCTTATTCGCACTCTGCCTCTCACTTGAAGGTGATGCTCTTTTTCATGAGTTTGAATAAAGGGATGGCCCTTTGGACTGATGCTCTGAGGAATCGGAAAAGGGTGGCCAGTAAGCCGGTCAATTTTTGAATATCCTTAAGGTTTCCTAGGATGTCCATCTCGAGGATGGCTCTGCATTTTTCGGCATTTTCTTTCACCCCGCGCTGTGTGATCATGAATCCTAAGAATTTTTCGGCTTCCATTCCGAATGCACACTTCATCGGGTTGAAGCGCATCCGGTATTTCCTTATGGTATTCATTACTACCTCAAGATTGCTTATTAGTTGCTCGCTTGTCTGAGTTTTGGCAAGTATATCATCGATATAGACTTCTAATTTAGTCCCAGATAAGTCTTGGAATATCTTGGTGACGATTCTCTGGTAGGTCCCCCCACCCCCAATTTTTCAGCCCAAATGGCATGACCGTGTAGCAGTACGTTCTGTCGGGAGTTACAAAGGCCGTCTTCTCTTCGTCGGGCCAATGCGTGGTATTTGGTTATACCCCAAATAGGCATCCATGAAGCTAAGGTATTGGTGTCCTGACGCAACGTCGACGAGTCCATCAATATTTGGAAGGGGAAAGGTGTCTTTGGGACAAGCTTTGTTTAAGTCTGTATAATCGACGCACATTCTCCACTTTCTGTTTGCTTTCTTAACTAACACGACATTGGCTAGCCAGGTCGTGTTAGGTAGCTCTCGTATGAAGCCTACTTCAAGAAGGGCTTTGACTTGTTTCTTGACGTCGACTGCTCGGTCTGGGGAAATTTTCCTTCTTCTTTGGACCACGGGCTTGGCCTTCGGGTCTAGGGCTAAGCGGTGGCACATCAGGTCAGGATCTATGTCCGGCATGCCAACCAGGGTGAATACAAATAAGTTCCTGTTTCATTTCAGGAGGTCTATTAGATCTTCCTTTAGGTCGTAGGGTAAGTTCCTATTGATGAACGTGTACTCCTCCTTGGTTTACCCTATCTGTAGTTTTTCCATGTCTCCTTCCCATTTCGGTCAGGGTTGGAAGTCCTGGTGAGCGTCGAGGTTGGCAAGGAAGATGTCCGCTGTGTCTCGGGACCTTTTGCAGAGGGATAAGCTAGTATTGTCGCATTCCACTGTGATTTCTCGGTCTTTGTGGATTGTTCCGATAGTGCTGTCGTTGGCTTGAAACTTCATGAGTAGGAAATTAGTAAAGATGATGACGGAGAGGTCATTGATGATTTTTCTTCCATGGATGATGTTGTAGGCGGTGGAGTCCTTGAGGACTACGAACTCAAAGAGGATGGTCT
Organism: Arachis ipaensis; assembly: GCF_000816755.2. Taxonomy (NCBI): domain Eukaryota; kingdom Viridiplantae; phylum Streptophyta; class Magnoliopsida; order Fabales; family Fabaceae; genus Arachis; species Arachis ipaensis. The sequence continues at coordinate 88,973,603 of NC_029785.2, forward strand.
TCTTTTGGCTTCCGGTTTCGATGGTAAGTGAAAGCATTATGGAACCGTTCGATTTAAGGAAGTTATCCCCGAGATTGGTCACCCTGTTGCGTTGGGTATGTAGATTTTCGTTCCAGAGTCCGAGTTTGTCGAAGGCTCCTTTGAAGAGGATATTGGAGTCCGCTCCGCTGTCGACTAGTATTCTCTTTACGAGTCTTGTCCCGACTTTTGCGAAGATGACGAACGGGGCGTATTCTGCCAAGGTGCCGTGCTAGCAATCTTCGGGGGAGAATGTGATGGTCCCTACGACATTGGGGTCGGAGCTTGGTTTCTAACGGCTAAGATTTTGGGGTCATTTTTTAATGCTGATTTTGATTTTTCTGGAGCATCTTTTTCGGTGATAACGTTTACGATTATAGTAGGGTCTATTTCTGGATTCTCCTGAGGTGTTTGTCGTTGCATCCTGGGGTTGCGTCTTTTGTGCTCTAGTGATCTGTCCTTTTCCATTTGTTTTGGTTTCCTAATGAATTTGGCAAACTTGGGGAGTTTGCCGTCTCGGATGGCTTGTTCAAGGATGTCCTTTAAGTCGAAACAATCTTGGGTTTTATGGGTGTATCCTAGGTGGTAGTCATAGTATAAGCTCTTGTTGCCACCTGTTCGCTCTTTCAATTGTCGAGCCTTCAGGAGGATGCCTGCTCAGCTATTTGGTGGTGGATTTCAGTAAAGGGAGATTGCAGGGGGTGTAGTTTGAGAATTTTCCAACCATGGGTGGTCAGTTGGTGTTTGCTGGCTTGGGGTATTTTTTCTGGGTTTCTCCTGATAGGAGGTTGTGACGAGGGGCCATGTTGTCGTGCTGCCATTTGTTGGCAACTACGACTTGGCTCACCTCTTCGTCATTTATGTACTCCCTTGCGATGCTTTGGATCTTGTGGTAAGCTGTTTTCAGAGGTCTTTGTTCATGAGGCCGTTAGTCAGCCAGAGACTCGCAACTAAGTCTGTGAGCTCGTTGATCGTTAGGCACTCGTCGTTGAACCTATCGAGGTACTTTCTTATGGATTCATCTTGCTTCTAGGTGACTTCGAGTAGGCTGATGGGGTGATTGACTTTGGTGATTCTGGTGGTGAACTGCGCCACGAACTTTCTCAAAATATCGTGGAAGCTGTTTATGGAACCGTTCGTGAGGGAATTAAACTATTTGATCATGAGCCCTACCAAAGTTACTGGGAAGACTCTGCATCGGACAACAATGGTAGCTTCTTCTAGGTTCATTCTGGCCTGAAGGCTGTCAGGTGTTCTTGGGGATCCTTAGTTTCGTTGTATTTCATGTCCGTGGGCTTGTAAAAACCCTTAGAAAGTTTGGATCTTGGGATTCTGTCGGTGAATGGGTTGACTCCCATTATTACGTGCTCGCTTTGATCCCGTTTGGCTTCCCGATGGTACTGTCAGTCATCTTCGTCGTGTCCAATTCTCGGTATATGCTGTGGTTATGTCGTTTGCTGTGTTGCTGTAATACCCTAATTAACCTAAGCTTTACCTCGCATCATAAAGCAAAGGATAATCAAATACTATGATAGTTCTAAGCTCATACAAATAATATATAGAAAGAATTAATATAACCTAGAAGCCCGATGAAGGATATAGCTCAAAGTTAGGATCTGAAAAGCGCAAAACGTATAAACGAAGCAACTAACTTAAAGCACAAGAAATAGATACAATTTATATAAAAATATCATAGTATAATATCAAGGGATCTAGCCACGGCTTGCGGAGTTTGAGCCAGCTAGCCATATACAGACCATACATGAAATCAGACAGTAAAAAAAACAGCTTATACAAGTTTTGTTCTCTCAATACATGCATCTAGGCTAAAAGAAATACAAAAGTGAAAGATGTATAGCAAAATAAATCAAAAGACTCAAAAAGGTATCCGGATCTTCCGCTTCTATCACCATCGAGGCAACTCACGGAGGTGGGTTGTGACCTGCATCTGAAAAACAACAACAACATATAGAATGAGAACTGGAGGTTCTCAATATGGTAATAGTGCACAATGATGTAAGATGTAAGGCTCCGAGACGCCGAAGGCAATCCTAGAATTTCACATCACACATTTAACTAATACTAATTACACCACTGTATCCCACATCCTTCACCACCCTAACCTCCGTGCGATCCCATCGCCGTCGCCTACCTAACCTCCTTAGCACCAGACAAACACAATTAATGCAAGCAAGTAATACACAGGTAATAATCATATATAGCAAGTAATTCAAGAAACAAGTAGGTATATTATACAATTAGTCAAACCCAAGTAGTCAAAGCAAACAAGCGCATAAGAGATGCATATGATGAATGACTGTCATATTGGCTCGTGATATCACTTGTCGATCTATAAATGTAAACCCGACACACCCTTTCAGATGTTGCCTTTCTGTCACTTCCGAGGATATAGCGCCTGGCACACTTTTGTTCTGAGGTTATAGTGCCTGGCACACTATCGTTCTGAGGATGTAGTGCCTGTCACACTTGCATGCTCAATCTGAGGATAAAGTGCCTGGCACACTCTTGCGGCAAAGAAGGAAAACAACAACAAATTAGAATTCATCATAAATCATTCCAAGGATATAGTGTCTGGCCCACTATCCATATCCACCAGTCCATCAATCTCAAGTCATCATCATTTCTCATCTCAAATCACTTCCAATTATCAACTCTCAACATTCCAAGGATAAAGGGCCTGGTACACTCCCTTTCAAATATTATCATTCTAAGGTAATAGTGCCTGGCACACTCTCAACATCCATCAGGATCACCCATTCCTTTCTGAGTCCTCAACTCCTCACATCCATCATCAATTCATACTTTCCATCCCAAACTCATCAATTCTTTAGTGTCTCAATTTATTATCTGCAATCGCCCAATTCACTACTCTTCTCCTCTCTCAACCAAACTCATCCTCGGTACACCAGAAACATAAACCTCCATTTGCTAACTTTTCAAAATGACATCAACCAAATCTCTAAAGTTCTTTCCCAAGTTCTCATACCCAAAATTAAGCCCAAAAGTCTAAAAATGGTATCACAGAAGCTTACAATCTTGTTGGGAAGGAGAAATAGTTGAAAACAAATTTTAAATTTGAGAAACAGGGCATGTGCGTATGCACAGGGGTGTTCGTGCGCACGCTCAGGAAGTTTTCAAAATATGTGTGTACGCACAGGTGCCAAAATTCCTACTGTCTGTTCACTCGCACAACCTGTGCTAGCACCCCCAACAAACGATCCTTCCCAACTTGTGCGTGCGCACAGGGCTGTGTGTATGCACAGGTTGTAAAACTCCAGTGGTGAGTGCGTGCGTACAAGCCTGTGTGTGCGCACATACCAGAAATCATAAAATTCTGCAACTCTGCAGAATTTTTAGATTTCAACACCAATCTTTGAATGATCATAACTTCCTCTACAAAAATCCAAATTTTACAAACGTTATATCAATTTGAAGGGTTTTCAATGAACTTTAATTTAAATCACATTTCAACATATTTCGAAAACTGAGGCATAAGTTATGATCAGATAAAGTTTACCAAAAACCAACTTTTACTACAACTCACAAGAATCTCAATTTACCAACTTTCATAACCCAATCCAACCAAAACCACATTAATTCAATCCCATATCAGATTTACCATTTTCCATACTCCAATTTACTACTCCACCCTATATAGTCATCAATTCTCACTATCAAATACCTAATAATACTCTTACTAACCATCATCATCATCAATTTCAACATCAATCTCCAACATCATACTATCAACATCAGTATAGCCATTTATCAATCCTTCCAATTCATCAATTATCATACTTTATCCTAACTTCATAACTCACATCATTTATCAACAACTCTAACACTCACTTTCAATTACCAACAATATCAATATTTATCATTAATCATTAACCACCTCATCAAATCCTCATTAACAACAACAAATCACACATTCCTCATCAACCTTCATAATCATTAAATACCACAACTTCACCAAATCATATAATCATTATTATTAGTATTTGGATTCATTCCACACAACACCACCACTTCATTTATCAACCCTCATCAACAACACCAATCATCAATACTCATTAACACCAACAATTTCCAATAATCATCATCAACTAATACTAACAATACTTAACATCAATTCACATATAATTAGTCATACACCAACAACATTCAATCCTATCTTAGGGCCAACTAGCCTAAGTGTCTATAAACATTACATATTACATAAAAGAAACTGAAACTATAACTTGGTCGATTCCCAAATGCTCCAAAAACAAAAACGAAGCCACCAAACATGATCCAAAGCCTCAACCAACTCCAACAAACACCAACGCTCAAACTAACAACATATATATCACCAAAATCAAAACCTAAGGTACACAAAATAACTAAACACAAGAATTTAGTAAAACCTTACCTTACCCAACGAGATTAGAGCTAAAATCCAACAATTACCCACTACTGGAGATCACCTAAACAAGCAAAACCATAAAACTTGCTCAAAAACTAAACCCAAAACGTGCAGAAATCTAGGGCACGAAACTGGAAAGTGAACAGCGATTTCTTACCAGGTTTCTTTAGATAAAAAGGAAGATCTTGCCAAGAACTTTACGTGGCCGCAAACGGCTCGTCAATCGGAGCTCCGTAGCTCAAGTTACAAGCAAAAGAAGGTGAGGGTGAATACTATTCTTTCTTCTCCCTCTCCTCTCAACTCAGCAGCGCCCCCTTCTTCAAATGAGGGTGGAAAGAGCTGAAAAGCTCATTAAGTGAGCTTATATATGTTGGACCTTGGGCCCAACTTGGGCCCGGTCCAACCCGTTAGTGTTTTTAACCTGTTCGGCCCAACTTTGGGCCAAACCCTTAACACTAACGCCCGGTTTTCCATTTCTAATATTTTTCTAAGATTTTCGACTGTTTTCACTTTTTCTTGCACAATACCGGGCAGACTTAAACTGGTTTGACCGGTTCAATTACCGGTTTGCGATTTTTCACGGTTTTTTGCAGAAAACACATTTTCTGACTCGGAAAGACCTACTGAGTCCAAAAATCATATTTAAATTCCCAAATTCTCATTCTAACTTTCCGGAACTTAATTTGGGCATTTAAATTATTTTATTCGTGAAAACTCCGGTTCTTACATCCTCCCCTCCTTAAAAAGATTTTCGCCCTCGAAAATTTGAATCACGCGATGTAACATATATATATATATATACTCCACGAAGCATCCTACTTTCAACGTTACCAACCCAACAAGTTGCCAAAGCATCTCGTTCACCAGCACCCCACCGTGTCGATGTCCTCTCTCGCCTTCCGCTGCGTCACTTTGATTATTGTCGTTAAGAATCTAAAAATTTTCCTTAAACCAAATACTGATTTTGTAATATTTTTCAGAACCTTTAAAACAGGTTCCATATAAATGATTTCATTGTTAAAACTTTTTTAAAAGAGTTAAAAATTATTTATTTGTAAATCAATCATTTTAAAGCATGATTTTTCTAAAGTCATTGAAACCCGTAAATCAAAACCTTTCCATTTAAATCCCTTTTGATAAGTGAAATTACAAATCCAAACTCACAAGTTAACAAAATCATACAACTCACTTTCCTTTTTAAATCGTATCATTTGATCAAAAGTTCTAATCCTAGTTTCAAAACCAAATCATTTAAACCAAAGCTCCAAACTAGATTTGAAAATCTTTCTAAACCTTAAAACTGCAAAAACCATAGTTAAAAACTGCAAAGGTGTCAATCGGTACTTCCGTTGCCACAAATGCCAAACCGCACCCATCACCCATACAGGGTACCGACAAGACTTCCAGTCATGCCTGGTAACCCTTCCGGCACGTCCACTCTGATCGTTCATCACCACAAATCCAAAATCCTTGGCTTTGCCACTAAAATCCTCCTTTCCCTTGGTTCACTCCCAACAAAACTCTAAGCTCTGGTAATCCTAACGGCGACTTTGGAAAAGATAGAACTAAGCTACTGTCAGGTCCAAGCAATATAATACTCAACGCATACACTTACCTCTCGTCGGAGGATCCGACCCTGTCGCATCACGTGCATCCAAGGCAACCACACGGTCTGAATGTTGATTCTGAGCCATGTTCTGGTTATTCTTACGACGGTAGTTCTTGGCTAGGTGTCCAGGTAGTCCACAAGCATAACACAGGCAACTCCCCTTCATATAGTGAAACTAGGAATTGTTGTCCCTCCTTAAATTCCCTTGACTTAGCAGATGCTAGGGAGCGTGTTCATCTCTCTTGAAGTTCTGTCCCCTTGGTCCAAGGTAATCGTCACGTTCCCTACTAGGGTTGCTTCTATGAGTGTCTCTTGACGAGGCTACCATCTTTGCATATTCTTCAACCACTCTTACCTTGTTCACCAGATCGGAGAAAATCCGAATCTCCATAGGAGCCACATCAGTCATGATGTCGTCCTTTAAGCCCCTTTGATACTTGATACACTTCAAACTTTCATAGGTCTCCGGGGGACCCTGACACGCCCTAGAGAACCTACAGAGCTCCTCAAATCTGCTAGTGTAGTCCGCCACAGACAGTGAACCTTGCTTCAGCTGCATAAGTTCCATCTCCTTCGCCTCCCTTGCAGACTCAGGAAAGTACTTCTTGTAGAAGGCCGTTTGAAATACATCCCAAGGAACATCCGTGTTCTGGAGCTGTAGCAAGCCGCATTCTGCCTGCCACCAATGTTGGGCCTCTTCCCGAAGCTGATAAGCAGCAAACTCCACGTATTGGTTGTTCGGGACATGCTGTGCTTGCAGTGCGCACTCCATAGCTTAGAACCAGTTATTCGTTTCCGTAAGATTGGTCGATCCTCTAAAACTTGGCGGATAAACCTTGAGAAATGTCGCCAAGGTCATCGGAGCACCTCCCATACTATTGTTGGTGCGCAGAAATTGTGATTACACTTTAATTATGTAAAATTCATCGCTCTTTCTTTCTCTGGTAATGGCGCCAAAAATATGATGCCAATACCATGGTTCACAACTTCGCACAACTAACCAGCAAGTGCACTGGGTCGTCCAAGTAATACCTTACGTGAGTAAGGATCGAATCCCACGGAGATTGTTGGTATGAAGCAAGCTATGGTCACCTTGTAAATCTCAGTCAGGCGGATATTAAAATAGTAATGGAGTTTTCGAAAATAATTAATAAAATAGGGATAGAAATACTTATGTAAATCATTGGTGAGAATTTTTCTGGCGCTGGACGCCATAATTGGGCAGAGAGCTGGCGTTGAACGCCAGTTTACGTCATCTATTCTTGGCCAAAGTATGAACTATTATATATTTCTGGAAAGCCCTGGATGTCTAATTTCCAACGCAATTGGAAGCGCACCATTTCGAGTTCTGTAGCTCCAGAAAATCTACTTTGAGTGTAGGGAGGTCAGAATCCAACAGCATCAGCAGTCCTTCTTCAACCTCTGAATCTGATTTCTGCTCAAGTACCTCAATTTCAGCCAGAAAATACTTGAAATCACAGAAAAATACACAAACTCATAGTAAAGTCCAGAAATGTGAATTTAACATAAAAACTAATGAAAACATCCCTAAAAGTAACTAGATTCTACTAAAAACATACTAAAAACAATGCCAAAAAGCGTATAAATTATCCGCTCATCAATTGTCGTTCCCTTCAACATTGTCATTTGCATCTCCTTCACCATTTCCGTTTCCATTTCCCGCTGGTTGACCTAACCTCTGCAAAGCTTGCAGAGTCGCAGCAGCGGTAGCCCCCATGGTGTTCGCAAGATTAGCCATGGCCACCATGAATGTGGCATGGTTGTCGACCGGTTGTTCATTCCTACTCTCTCGTGAACGTGTACGACCTCATCCGCGAGTGGCCATTAGGGTTCCTTTCTACACCAAACAATCGATATCAAGGTGATCAGTCTCAATATCAAAAGCCTAGTGCTTCGATTATCCCAAATAGGCACTCACAAACAAGCATGCTATGCAATATCAAGTAGATAACCTAAATAGCATAAAAGAAAAATGACCCAGAGTGTGCAACGAAGCACAATCGGTCCATCCCTCAGGCTCACGATGACGAACCACTCTGATACCACTAAATGTAACACCCTAATTAGCCTAACCTTTACCTTGCATCGTAAAGCAAAGGATAATCAGAGATTACGATAGTTCTAAGCTCATACATATAATATATAGAAAGAATTAATATAACCTAGAAGCCCGATGAAGTATATAGCTCAAAGTTAGGATCTAAAAAGTGCAAAACGTATAAACGGAGCAACTAACTTAAAGAACAAGAAATAGATACAACTTATATCAAAATATCATAGTATAATATCAAGGGGATCTAGCCACGGCTCGTGGAGTTTGAGCCAGCTAGCCATATACAGAACATACATGAAACCAGAGAGTAAAAAAAAAAACAGCTTATACAAGTTTTGTTCTCTCAATACATGCCTCTAGGCTAAACAAAATACAAAAGTGAGAGATGTATAGCAAAATAAATCAAAAGTCTCAAAAAGGTATCCGGACCCTCTGCTTCTGTCACCATCCAGGCAACTCACCGAGGTGGGTTGCGACCTGCATCTGAAAAACAACAACAACGTATGGAATGAGAACCGGAGGTTCTCAGTATGGTAACAGTGCCCAATGATGTAAGATGAAGGCTCCGGGACGCCGAAGGCAATCCTAGAACTTCACATCACATACGGATATTCAAGCTTAGAATAAAATAAATAAATCAGGAACTTAAACCATAAACTGGGTTATCTAAACTTAGGGAAGTTCTAACTAATACTAATTACACCGTTGTATCCCACAGCCTTCACCACCCTAACCTCCGTGTGATCTCATCGCTGTCGCCTACCTAACCTCCTTAGCACCAGACAAACACAATTAATGCAAACAAGTAATACACAGGTAATAATCATATATAGCAAGTAATTCAAGAAGCAAGTAGGTATATTATACAATTAGTCAAACCCAAGTAGTCAAAGCAAACAAGCACATAAGAGATGCATATGACGAATGCCTATCCTATTGGTTCGTGATATCACTTGTCGGTCTATAAATGCCAACTCGACACACCCTTTCGGATGTCGACTTTCTGCCACTTCCGAGGATATAGCGCATGACACACTTTTGTTCCGAGGATATAGTGCCTAGCACACTATCGTTCCGAGGATATAGTGCCTGACACACGTGCATGCTCAATCCGAGGATATAGTGCCTAGCACACTCTTGCAGCAAAGAAGGAAAACAACAACAAAATAGAATTCATCATAAATCATTCCAAGGATATAGTGTCTGGCCCACTATCCACATCCACAAGTCCATCAATCTCAAGTCATCATCATTTCTCATCTCAAATCACTTATAATTATCAACTCTCAACATTTCAAGGATATAGTGCCTGGCATACTCTCTTTCAAACATTATCATTCCAAGGTTATAGTGCCTGGCACACTCTCAACATCCATCAGGATCACCCATTCCTTTTTGAGTCCTCAACTCTTCACATCCATCATCAATTCATACTTTCCATCCCAAACTCATCAATTCTTCAGTGTCTCAATTTATTATCTGTAATCACCCAGTTCACTACTCTTCTCCTCTCTCAACCAAACTCATCTTTGGTACACCAAAAACCTAAACCTCCGTTTGCTAACGTTTCAAAATGACATCAACCAAATCTCTAAAGTTCTTTCTCAAGTTCTCATACCCAAAATTAAGCCCAAAAGTCTAAAAATGGTGTCACAGAAGCTTACAATCTTGTTGAAAGGGTGAAATAGTTGAAAACAAATTTTAAATTTGAGAAACAGGGCATGTGCGTACGCACAGGTGCCAAAATTCCTACTTTCTGTTCACTTACACAACCTGTGCTAGCGCTCCCAACAGATGATCCTTCCCAACTTGTGCATGCGCACAGGGCTGTGCATACGCACAGGTTATAAAACTCCATTGGTGTGTGCGTGCCCACATACCAGATATCACAAAATTCTGCAACCCTGCAGAATTTTTAGATTTCGACACCAATCTTTGAATGATCATAACTTCCTCTACAAAAATCCAAATTTTATAAACCTTATATCAATTCGAAGGGTTTTCAATGAACTTTAATTTAAATCACATTTCAACATATTTTTAAAACGAGGCATAAGTTATGATCAGATAAAGTTCACCAAAAACCAACTTTTACTACAACTCACAAGAATCTCAATTTACCAACTTTCATACCCCAACCCAACCAAAACCACATTAATTCAATCCCATATCAGATTTTACCATTTGCCATACTCCAATTTACCACTCCACCCTATATAGTCATCAATTCTCACTATCAAATACCTAATAATACCCTTACTAACCATCATCATCATCATCAATTTCAACATCAATCTCCAACATCATACTATCAACATCAATAAAGCCATTTATCAATCCTTCCAATTCATCAATTATCATACTTTATCCTAACTTCATAACTCACATCATTTATCAACAATTCTAACACTCACCTTCAATTGCCAACAATATCAATATTTATCATCAATCATCAACCACCTCAACAAATCCTCATTAACAACAATAAATCACACATTCCTCATCAACCTTCATAATCATTAAATACCACAACCTCACCAAATCATATAATCATTATTATTAGTATTTGGATTCATTCCACACAACACCATCACTTCACCTATCAACCCTCATCAACAACACCAATCATCAATACTCATTAACACCAACAATTTTCAATAATCATCATCAACCAATACTACCAATAATTAATATCAATTCACATATAATTAATCATCCACCAACAACATTCAATCCTATCTTAGAGCCAACTAGCTTAAGTGTCCATAAATATTATATATTACATAAAGGAAACTGAAACCATACTTTGACCGATTCCCAAACGCTGCAAACACCAAAACAAAGCCACCAAACTTGATCCAAAGCCTCAACCAACTCTAACAAACACCAAAGCTCAAACTAACAACACATATATCACCAAACTCAAAACCTAAGGTACACAAAACAACTAAACACAAGGGTTTAGTAAAACCTTACCTTACCCAACAAGATTAGGAGTAAAATCCAATAATTACCCACTACTAGAGATCACCTAAACAAGTAAACCACAAAACTTGCTCAAAAATTGAACCCAAAATGCGCAAAAATCTAGGCACAAAACTGGAGAGTGAACAACAATTTTTTACCAGGTTTCTTTAGATGAAAAGGAAGAGTTCGCCAAGAGCTTCGCGTGGCCGCAAACGGCTCGTCAATCGAAGCTCCGTAGCTCAAGTTACAAGCAAAAGAATGTGAGGGTGAATAGTGTTCTTTCTTCTCCCTCTCCTCTCAACTCAGCAGCTCCCCCTTCTTCAAATGAGGGTGGAAAGAGCTGAAAAGCTCGTTAAGTGAGCTTATATATGTTGGACCTTGGGCCCAACTTGGGTCCGGTCCAACCCGTTAGTGTTTTTAGCACGCTCGCCCCAACTTTGGGCCAAACCCTTAACACTAATGCCCGGTTTTCCATTTCTAATATTTTTCTAAGGTTTTCAATTGTTTTCACTTTTTCTCGCACAGTACCGGGCAGACTTAAACCGGTTTGACCGGTTTAACTGCCGATTCGCGGTTTTTTACGTTTTTTGTAAAAAACACATTTTCTGACTCAGAAAGACCTTTTGAGTCCAAAAGTCATATTTAAATCCCCAAATTCTCATTCTAACTTTTCGGAACTTAATTTGGGCATTTAAATTATTTTATTCGTGAAAAGTCCAATTTTTACAGTTGCCGCTCTGGTGACCTGTTCCGGGTTTCACAGTGAGATCGAGTTTTAAAAGTCGCATGGCTTCCATGTTTCGCGTGATACTGCTCCTTGGTTGTGATCCGACCCTCGAGGCTTTGTACTGTGAGGCACAGCTCTTGGATTATTCGAGTTGCCTTTTTGCCTAAGTCGTTGGGGTACCAGGTTTCATGGGGTGGATGGCTATCTTCCCTTGGTTGCTATTGGGGCGGGAACAGTTGACGAACAGCGCTTGTTATTTATCGGTGGGTGGGAGTGGTGATCTTCCGGTGTTCCAGAGTTGGAGTTTGTGTGTGTGAGTTGTGAGGGCTTGGGGATCGCTCCTCGGGGTTATCTGCCATGCCGTCGCGACGTTGCAGTCCCCACAGACGGCGCCAATTTATTGGGAGACTCTGGTACGGGTTGTGAAATAGATCGGGGACTTGCGGGTCGAAACGGTGGCCGGATCGCCTGTGAGCAATGGGGGGTGGTACATGCAAAGACACTCCGATACTCAAGTCATAATGGATGTTAGAGGTATAAGGTGTGTAGAATGAATCGCATACCTGAGGAGGCCTGGGGTTCCCCTTTATATAGGTGATAGCAATTATCTTAACTTATCTTACTTGGTCAAGATAAGAGAGGTATTTTAGATTCGAATGTTGATTAGAAGATCTAGTAGGACGGTTTTGCGCCTTCTAGAAGGAGGAAGCAGGCTGAACCCGAGTAACCGGGTTCGGAGACTGTTCCAAGTGTGGGATCCGAAGGTCGGGTCCGTAACAATATCTAAATTTTCAAACCAAAGATTTGTAGTTTTTCAAACTTATATGATGAGTTTCACACGTTCACTTAATTAGTTTATTCATCAGAAACGTATGAGGCTTTCGCACACTTTTTCTTACAACCAACTACAATTCTAATATTCTATTCTTTAATTTGCCCCCTCTGGTTGTTCAGACTTCAGAGACCGATAACTTCTTCAATAACAAGCTTCTTCTAACAAATATATAGCTGGCCCTTCATTTTCATCATGCTTAAGCTACAAAAAGTCAAAAAAGTATTGACTTGTTCCTTAACCAAATTTATCAGCAACTTTCAGCATTGTTGTGTAACTTTTCTTAATTTCATTTTTAAATTTGAGCTGGGGTCATTATGACGTTTACCTTTCGGTAGAGACCAAGGTAGTTGGGGGAGAACCCACCTTACTCATTTTTGTTTGCTATAATTTGTATTGTTCTTCTATGTACATGATGCTGGTCCAAAAGTATAGAGTACGGTCACCACCATCAAACTAAATTGCAACCCAAAAGGTCCTTTATACTACTAAAGATTCATGTTTTGCTCAATTACCTTCTCTATGATTGAAACTAAAGCTTTTCTTATGGAAGTGCATCATTATTATTTTCTTGAACTATATCAAACTTTATCAATAGGGTTAGAATTTCTGGTCTCTTAAAATGTGTATCGGGGGTATTAAGGGTATATTTGAGGCCAATACCCACATAGAGAGTAGTAATATATGTAGAATCCAGAGAGTAGACATATTTGGTGAGGGGATCATATTTTGTTTAAACAAAAAATAATGGGATACTGGGATCTACATAATTTATCATTTATTCTTACTCTTTTTGTATTTTCTATGCACTTTTATTCTGTATGAGAGTAGACACCATATTTAATTATTTTTATGAATGCTCGCCTAAAAATATAAGATAATATGTGATGTATCGATTGGTTTTTCAGTATAGTTTTGTTCCTACGGGAACAAAGTTAGCTCATTAAAAATTGAGAGGGGACTTTGAAAATTAAAAATGTCTAGGAGGTGGTCGGAACTCTTCCTAAACATACAGTGCAGTTTGAAAGACACAAATTATGGTCTTGAAAACCTTTGAATTACACTCATTATAGAGGTTATAAGCCAGAATAAAACTTGTCATATATGCAACATTGCAATTCTTCTCACTTATGAGAACTAAGAAAGTAGCTTTTTAGCTAATATTATTGGTGCATATGTTTATACATAATATTAAATGAATTACATATCTCATGAAAATGCTGTTTCTCTTACTTTATGTGTGGAATCTGCTTTTCCATAAGCAGAAAGCACCTACAAAGCACTTTCCAGCTTAATTCCTTTAATTTGCATTGGTCCAATGTTCCCTATTAAAAGTATTCATTCTTCTAATACCTTGTGCTGCAACTAATGGTGCTCTTCTATTATACGTTTTCTATAGACTCTGTTTAATTGTGGGTATATACATAGCTTTGTTGTCACGCATGCAAGAGTAAATTCTTGCGCTACAATTCAACCATATACATGTATTCTTTAAAATTATAAGACCCATATGTATCTGGGTCACTTCACATATCATAATTCAAAGTACTAATTAACTAGTAATTAAATACTTAACACATATATTAGGAGGACACTAGGGTGCTACTGGCACCAGCATCTTATTCTTTTACACATCCATGTGCTATTGCCACCGTGTGAATCGTCAAGTGTTACTTCGATTAAATTTAAATTGAATAATAAACAATATATACTTCCATTCCATTTTTCTTTCGTGTTCCCGCAACCTTTGTTATTGCAGACAATAATAGAATATAGCACAGAAGATTCAATTATACATAAGTAGTCTTTTGAGAATTGTTAATTACATAAGGCTTTGGTTCTTGGTTTTTCCTCACACATGCTATAAAGGTTCTATAGGAAGTATAATACGTATTAATTAACTATCAATTTAATTAGCATTGGCTTTGTAAGGAAGCATATAAAAATATAGACAACTAGAATGAGAATGAGACCCGCCCAATGCATGCAATGATAAATTCAGGATAGTATATATTATATTTTAGTAAG
>NC_029785.2:88988405-88989552 GCF_000816755.2 Arachis ipaensis
AACAACACATATGTTTATATACAAATACATGATGGCTGATTTTGGTGATTAATTTTAGTGTACAAATAATATTTTTGTTAATTAAAATATATACAATCTAATATTAAATTTGATGTGTTTTTTATTTAAAATATTTTGTAATACAAAAGCTTTTTATCTTAAAGTTGTATAAAACTACATCTTCATTTTTTGTTTTTATTTTCGCATTTGTTTTAATTTACAGATTTAGTCTTCTTATGTAGTGTTTGTCTTCTTTTTTTTATTTTTAGTTATTGTTGGAGTTGTTTCTTTTTTCTTTCTATCATATGTTCTTGTGAAGACATGTTCTTTCTAAATTGTTGATTTGTATGTATTTTCTATTGTCTTTTTCGTTCCATCTTTGTATGAATGTTCTTCCTATATCTTATATTCATTAATTTTTCTTTTTCTTTAATCTTTTTATTGATATGTCATGTAGGTCAGATAATATTAGTGTTGGTAAAATTGGTTCCTATAATAAAAAAATATAAATGAAAAATATAAATGATATTTTGAACAAATAAAATTGTTGTAGTATTATTACATATTTTATTTGTTGTAGGGATTGAGTTTCAGTATTTTTTGTTGAGATAAATGTCTTGGTAATAGATTAATAGTATATTGTTAAGAGCCTTCTTTAAAGTTGAATCATTTACTTTTTTTTTTTATCAAAGATAGGAGACTCGAACCCGCAACCTCTTAATTGAGTATGGGGAGACTATGTCATTTGAGCTATAACTCGTTGGCAGTTGAATCATTTACTTTGACTTCAAATATAAGTGAGGTTGTATAAATTTTTCAATTGGGATGGCGTTTCAATGTCATTGCTGTTTTAGAGTGTAATTAATTAAATTTAAGGTAGTTGTGCCTAATAATTTTTTTTTGCTTTTCTATCAAATAGGATAAAAATTATTGTAACACTTTGATTTGAAACCTTTAATTTAATTTTAAAACTATATTAATTATTGAATTAGTAATTTATAATTTGATGGATTTTTTATGATAAGTATAATTTGATAGAATTTTTTATAATTTGAATCTGTAATATATTTTATGTTGTAGCACAAAAATTTTATTTTTTGTATTTTTATGAATTTTTTTGACATCTATTTATTTTTCTTCTCTTAAT
>NC_029785.2:88990148-89030950 GCF_000816755.2 Arachis ipaensis
ATGAAAAATATAAATAGTAAAAATAATAAGGGTATTTTTTGTAAATTTGTTTTAAAAATGTAATAAATATTTTTATTTTATATCTAATCATCTAATAGTATCATTTCTAGGTAGATAGGTTCCTTTTTATTTGTTAGTGTAAATATTTTTTATAGGCGAATTATGAATTGTGAAATGAAGAATGTAAGAGTCATATGTATAATATATAAGTAGGTCAAGTAGTATAAAATTTGAATATTTTATAACTTAAAATTTATTGTGATAATATTATTACTATGACACTTTTAAAGTAGATGTTTATTATATTTAATTTAATTAATACTTTGTATTTTTATTGAATAATAATATGTAATAAATTAATTAATTATAAGAGTTATTGTTTTAATTTTTTTTACATATTTTACTAAAAATTGATTTAACATTTTTAAGTTTTAAATAATTAAAATTAAGGTTTAATTATTCTGTTGGTCCCTATAGTTTCGCGAAAATTTAAATTAGGTCCCTATAGTTTTTTTTCTTTTAATTGAGTCCCTGTACCAATTTTTTTTCAATTAGGTCCCTCTTGGCAGTAATTGGCTTAATTTTATAGATAGGGACCCAACTAAAAAAAAATTTGGAGCAGGAACCCAAATAAAAGAAAAAAAAAAAAGTGTAGGAACCCAATTAAAAAAAATTTAATGCAAGGACTCAATTAAAAGAAAAAAAAAGTACAGGAACCTAATTAAAAATTTCGCGAAACTATAGGGACTAACAAACTTAATTAGGATTTTTTATTTATTTATCAAAATCCGTTTTTAAGCGTATTTTGTTTACAGAATAAACGAAGTAAATTAATTTTACACGTGTAAATGAAATACAGTGAATATCATGAGACGTGTATATTTCGTTTACAGTGAAAATAAAATACGTGCAAAATACATTATAAACGAAATACGAGTACCTGTAATTATAAAAAAATTTATTTTTATAGGTATAAATATATAATTTTTAAAATGATAAAACCGTTTTAAAAATATAATTTTTACCGATTAACAAAATTTAAACGATATATAATTTAAATTTAAAAATTTTAATATAATTTGAAGGATATAATTTGAACATTTTAAATAATAGAGTATATGAAAAATCTTATAAAATTTGTTATATTAAAATGGCAAGTTTAAATTGCGTGACTTCAATTAAGACCGCTCGTTAATTGAAATGTTCCCATGTGTAGAATAACAATGTGAAAAAATTATTAGTTTAAATTTTTAAATATAGATGAGATATAAATTAATTAAGGTAAAATTAAAAGTTATATTTTTATATAAACTAATTTTATTTTTTAAATCGGTCAAAATTATATTTTTAATACCATTTTATCAATTTAAAAATTATATTTTTATACCTATAAAAATTAAATTTTTTATAATTACTGATGAGTTTGGAAAACTCTAATTTAAATTAGTGATGAACAAACATTATTAATTTGGTTTCAATTCATATATGTTGATTAAAATAATTTTGCTATGCAGGTTTCAATTGGGCCGAAAAGAAAGAAAATTATAACAAGCCTAATTCTATCAAAAATATATCCAGCCTTGGTATTAAATTGTTGTGATTATGGTGGCTGAAATTATGGTTATGTTACTTGGGCCGAAAAGAAAAGAAAAATTCCAACCCCAATATGAATGTAAACATTCAGCCTTGTTCAAAATGCTTAAGTATTATGGCTGAAGCGATTTGTGGTTAATTGGGCCTGAATCAAATTTATCTAGCCCAAAATGATTTGCCCCAAGACTATTAAGGTTGGTCCGAAAATTAAAAAAAGAGAAAGTAAGGAATGCTTTCAACGGATCTCTTTCTCTCATGTGATGGATTCCAAATTTAATTCAATTATCATTAATGCATTGGAATCATGAGAGAGAAATTGATTTGATGGTGATCATCAATGCTACACGCTACTCAGCAAAAGGGAAGCAAAAGTAACTCATTTTTAATTAATTTGTTCAAATTCATTAAATTGCTTTTGCTTTATACTCTCTCATCTCTCTCATCTCTCTTCTCTATTCGGTCAGATCACAGTAGAAACCATGGAAGCTATGACGAGCTACCATAGAGATGAAGATGCAAGCAACAAGACTATTGTAATGATGGCAAGAAAAAGAAAACAAAAAGTATGTTGTGGCTGAGATTTTCATCACATATGGTAAGATTTGGTAAAGAGATCTCAGCTTCTCCATACCAAAAATGGAAGAAGAAAATTTCGGTCAGAGGAAGAAGATCTCAGAGGCATGGCTCGTCTCTGCTTTTGTGTTCACTCATCACAGAAGGTAGCTAAGGTGGCTGCGTGAAGGAGGAAGCAAAAGTGGAGCAGGAGGAGCTATCATGCATCAAGAAGCATCAAGGGCTAGAAATTCTACTTGGAGGGTAAGTGATAAACCTCCTTTGTAGGGTTTATCTTGTGTTGAATTTAGAGCATTTTGATAACCTTTCCTCACATTTATTCAATGAAATAGCATGATTTTGTGATTGACCCCTTATTTGTGCTTAAATGTGAAAACATGCTTTTAGACCTATAATTTGATGAATTTCTATTTCCCTTTGATTCTACTAGATGCCTTGATGTGGTTGTTAGTGATTTCAGAATTGAAAAAGGCTAGGAATGGATCAAGGGAGCAAGGAAGGAAGCATGCAAGTGGAGAAGATCATGAAAAGCCAAAGAATTGAACTCGTCCATGGACGTGCGCGCGCACCAGGCGCTTACGCGTACCTTGCGAAGTCACCCATGGACGCGTATGCGTGCTGTGCGCGTACGCGTCGGTGCTGATATATGATTTTTTTTAATAGAACACGTGCATGGCAATTTTGGAGGGTTTTCAACCGCATTTGGAGTTGAGTTTTGGTGGAAAAAGGGCTAAAAAGACCAAGGAATGGAGGGAAAAGCAATATATAGATTCATACACACACATTAGGCTAGTTAGTTGGAGTTTTTAGAGAGAGAAGCTCTCACTTCTCTCTAGAATTAGGATTAGGATTATGTTTAATTTTTAGATCTAGGTTTTAATTCATGCTCTCTTCTATTTCTTCTTCTTAATTCCTTGTTGTTACATTCATCATTCTCTATTGTTGTTATAATTTCTTCTACTTTGTTTGTAGATATACTTTTGTTCCTTCTATTTTCTTTTAATGCAATTTGAGGTAATTCATGTAGATCTTGTTTTCTTTGATTGTTGTTTTTTATTTCTTACATTCAATTGTTGTTAGATTCTATTCTTGTTATCAATTTACTATACTTTTCTTTTATGCCTCCCAAGTGTTTGATGAAATGCTTGGTTGGATTTTAGTATAGATTTTTATACCTCTTGGCCTAGGTGGAGTTATTAGTGACACTTGAGTTATCTAATTCCTTTGTTGATTGATAATTAGAAGTTGCTACTTGATTTGGATACTACTAAAGCTAGTCTTTCCCTTGGGAGTTAGCTAGGACTTGTGGAATCAAGTTAATTCATCCACTTGACTTTCCTCCACGATTAGAGGTTAACTAAGTGGTAGCAATGGACAATTTTGGTCACAATTGAGGAAGATAACGAGGATGGAACTTCCAATTCTCATAACCTTGACAAGAGCTTTTCATAGTTGCTAGTTTATTTTCATTGCATTTTACATTTCTTGTCTCCTATCTCAAAATCCCCAAAACAACCATAACCAATAACAAGAACACTTTATTGTAATTCCTAGGGAGAACGACCCGAGATTCAATACTTCGGTTTATAGATTTTAGGGGGTTTGTACTAACCAAATTTTTGTATGAAAGGACTATTGTTGGTTTAGAAACTATACTTTACAACAAGAATTTATTGAGAATTCTAAACCGTCAAAAGTCCTAATCATCAAAATGGCGCCGTTGCCGGGGAATTGCAATGGTGTTGTGTTATTGGTTATTGTACATATGTGAATTTTGTGAATAGCTTGATTTTTGCATTGCTTGCTAGTCTTTGCTAGTTTAGGACTTTGTTTCATTATTTTTCTATTTTCTTTTGAATTTTATTTTCTCTTTCCATAATGAATTCTCACCCTTTTGGCTATGAGTTTGGTTCTAATTGTGTTGTAGAAAATGTGAACTTCAATAATGACACTCATTATGGATGGAACCAACAAAGATGGGAGGAGCCTCACGGAATTGATCACTCCTATTGGCAACAACCTCCGGATGCGTATAGGTATAATTTCCACCCTAATGCATGTCAATTCAATGGATATGGTGAAACTTTTTGTGAAAATCAATCACCACCATCATATGCCTATGAATCTTATCCTCAACATGAACCTCAACCATACTCACAAGCCTTTCCATACCAAGCACCTTCCTATGATCCATATCCATCATATGACCAATCACCCATACCATATTCTTATGACCAATATGAGCAAGAACCTTTAGAACCACCACAACCCTATCATGACTACTATGAAGAACCACCTCAATATACACCATCTCCATACCCTTACCAAGAAGAACCACCTTCCTACTATGAACCCTTTCTCCAAAATAATGAACCCTCTTATCCACCCCAAGCCCCAATAGATGACTCTCTCACCTTGCTACTTCAAGGCCAAGCGGACATGCAAAAGAACACTCTAGAGTTTGTGACTAATTTGATCAAGGTAGTGCACACGTTAGCCTACCAATGTTTGAATACTCACGGTGTCTTTGTGATCACATGTGGAAAACCAAAAGAAGACCAAAGCATGAAAGAGAGATTGGAAAATCCGGTGGAGAAGAAGGAAGAGTCGAACTTTGTCTTGGAGAAATTGGAGAAACCTAGGGTTATTGAAGAAAAGGAAGAGGTGGTTGAAGATCTAGGGGATGTGGAACCACCATGGATATCTCAACAACCTCCGGAGCATATCAAGATTGAAGAATATGAGAAGGATGATCAAGAGATGGATTCAATCATCAATGATTTCCTCTCAATAATTGAATCCTCTCCCATGGGACATGCAAATGAAGCTATTGAAGACAACTCAACACCAAATCTTGTTGGTGATCCCATTGACGACTCTTCCATAAAAGGTGAAGTTGATATGGAAATAGACTTCACATAACCTCCTAAGTTCGATTTGATTGATGATGAGGAGGAATTGGAAGAAAGCAACAAGCATGAAGAGGATGAAAGAAGTTGTCAAGAGGCGGAAATACACAAAGAAGAGCGAAAAGAAGTCGACCTTGCATTGTCTAAGTGTGGGGAGGTCGCCCTCCCTAAACCATCGTCCAACACACCGTTCAAGTGGGTAAAACTCTCACCTTTAAGCCTTACTTTCTCACTTGAATATGGCTTGATTGAAAATGATGGACAACTTAGAGCTCTTTGTGAAATTAAGAGTAAAAAGGAGTTGTGTAGTGGTTGGAAGTTTGGAATTAAGCTCATTGAGGTCAAGATCTCAAGATATAGGAACTATGATTGGATGAATGCCACTTTACATGGGTCTAGGAAGAAGGCTTGGTATGCTAGAGAGAATTCTGCTTGTTCTACTTGTCAACCGCCCGAACTGAAAACTCATGAAGGTCAACAAGAAAACGGGTGCGAAAATAAGATATGGGATCCCAGATCGCAGTACGAAGACCAACTAAGGGAGCTCATATCTTGGATGGAACTCCATCCAAACTTGGTGAAGAAGGTTAGAATTTTTATCAACCATTTGAGGTGCAAAGATCCTTGGAGAATCAAGGATGAGTACAAGCATAAGCCACCATGACAAGAGCTTCCCAAATGTCCAACTTAAGGACTTAAACTAAAAGTGCTAGGTGGGAGACACCCCACTATGGTATACTCTTTCCATTCTCTTGCAGATTTTATTAATAAGTGATTTGAGTTACCATTGTAGGTAGTTTTCCATTTCATTTTAGTTGTTTTAATAAATTGATTGTTAGCATTCTAACATGTATGTTGTGCTTGTCAGTAGTTGAATGAATTTCATAACCAAGATTAATCTTTGTGAATTGTGTACTTTTTGATTGGTTAGAAGTTGTAGTTGTTGTTAGGGAGTTTTGGGCAATTTTTAACCTTTTAGCTTTTCTGGAAAAAAAAAAGAAAAGGAGGAAGACGCGCGCGCACGCTGTATGCGCACGCGTCCATGAGCGGCACCAGCCCATACATTTTTCCAGAGAGTTGTGCTGGCGTTGGGCCAGCACTAAGCCTTCAGCCCAACTCGTAGCACGCGTGCGCGTACTGCGCGCACGCGTCTTCACCAATTTTCCTAGTCACGCGTGAGCGCACGGGATGCTCCCGCGTCCATCCCTAAACTCATCAATGCACGCAGACGCACGCTGTGCGTGCCTGCGTCGATTCAAAAAATGGGATAACCTTAAGGGTGCGACGAGAACTCGCGCAGACACACCCCTGATGGTGTGCAGAAATTGGCAAATTAAAAATTGTTAAAACATTTACGTTGTAAGTATAGTTCTTAACTTGCCAGAAATCTGCTCCTCAATTTAGAAAGGTGTCACAGAAAATTGAATTTAAAATACTGGGAGTATGAATCCCAGGTCGTCTCCCAATGAGTCACAGAAAAGTGTGCTATTTTATTAATCAGAGGTTTTCAAAAAAGGTTTGAATTGGGCAAACAAGAAATTAAATTGGTAAATTTGAATAATGTAAATAAAATCCTTGACTGGGAATTGATTAGTTGGAATCCCTATTATTGTTGGAATGAATTTCAGGATTAATTGACAATTAAAGGTTATCCTGTTTGGTTATCCTTCGCTAGGTGAAGGAAAGTCAAACAAGTTGGAATGCTATGTCCGTTCACAAGTTGCAATCCACTTAATAAAAAGGGATTGGTGTTAGTGATTAGGAGGCAATCCAACCATAAACCCAATTGCAATTTTTCTTTCAAGCCTTCTAACTCAAGGGTTCCTTTCAATCAATTCCCCATCAAGTTAGGGAACTACTCGCTCATTGTGAATGTAAAATTTATAGCATATAAAAAGGAATTAAAGAAAGACATTGTAACTAAAGTTAAAATAGTCAATTAAAAATAAAAGTGATCCTTGTATTAAATAATCCTAAGAATATTCCAATGGTAAAATTAAACAAAGCAAGGAACATGGAAGATTAAACCAAGTAAAGAAAACGAACTAGAATGACAAAGTCTTGATGAGGTAATAACTCTTCTCAGTGTTCCAATGCCAAAAAAAAAAGTAAGAGAAAACTAAAATCCTAAGAACTATGAATGTGTAGAGAGAAAACCTAGAGGAGGAGCAAAACTAGATCTAAAAACTAAAACTGTGTAGAATGAATGTTCTCTTTGGTTTCTGCATGTTCTCTGGCCCTAGTCTGCTGTTCCGGGCCGAAAGCTGGGTCAAAATAGGGTCCGAAATCGCCCCCAGCGAATCTGTAAATTATGCAGATCGCGCAGGTCATGCGATCGCGTCGCTCATGCGGACGCGTCATTCGCGTTTCTGCTTTGCCACGCGGACGCATCGTCCACGCCTCCGCGTCGCTCGTACTTTTCCATTTCGCGCGGTTGTGTCATCCATGTGGCCGCGTCACTGCGATTTGATCTTCTCCGCGCGGTCGCGTCGCCCATGCGTCCGCGCGCTTCTCGCTGGTCATCTCCTCAATTTCTTGTGTTCCTTCCATTTTTGCTAGCTTCCTTTCCAATCTCCAACTCATTCTTGCCCTATAAAGCCTGAAATGCTTAACACACAAATCATGGCATCGAATGGAATAAAGGAGAAGTAAAATGTACAATTAAAAGTCTCTAGGAAGCATTTTTCACTCATGTAATAATTTCAGGAAGGAAATATAATTGCATGCTATTTTAATGAATAAGTGGGTCAGGATCATGATAAAACCACACAATTAAACACAATATGAACCATAAAATAGTGGTTTATCAACCTTCCCACACTTAAACATTAGCATGTCCTCATGCTTAATTGAAGGAGATAAATTAAACAAGTATGAACATGCAGAAACTCATGCAATGCAATGCAATCCTATATATATATATGAATGTAACTATATGATTCTTGTCCACTTGATCAAAAGTAAATAAGTTCTTCAAAATAATTATAATTCAAATTCCACTAATTCAATTCT
This sequence comes from Arachis ipaensis, assembly GCF_000816755.2. Lineage (NCBI taxonomy): Eukaryota > Viridiplantae > Streptophyta > Magnoliopsida > Fabales > Fabaceae > Arachis > Arachis ipaensis. The sequence goes on from NC_029785.2 coordinate 88,998,236, forward strand.
TATAAAGTAAGAGCAGATAAAAATGCAAGAGGATAGCTCATGAAAGCAGGAAACATAGAAATTCAAGCATGGAACCTTCACTGATGGTGTATGTACACTCTAGTCTCTCTAGTGTATAGGGTAATCACTCTATCCTTCTCTAATCATGCTCTCTAACTTTTTTTTTTCTCCTAATCAATCAACAACAGTTAACATACCAATACAAACATCATGAGGTCTTTTCAAGGTTGTAATGGGGCTAAGGTAAAGGTAGGGATACATATATGGTCAAGTGAGCTTATAAATTGAATCTTTAATTAACCCAAGCTTCAACCCAACCTATATATTTTACATGACTTTAGAATTCATGCCTAGCTACCCAGAGTTCCCCTTTTACATTCCATACTCATGTATCAACTTTTTATTTCAATTTTTATCATATGTGCATTGATCCTTGAATTCTTAATTCAGCATTGGGGTAATTTTGTCCCCTTATTTATTTATTGCTTTTTTTAATTTTTTTTAATATAAAAATAAACATAGCTTATCAATGCACATAGATTTTTAATTCTTATAGTTTCACATAAATAGGTATCCAAATTCCCATTGTATTATCATGACATATTCCCTTAATAACTTTTGTTCCCATAATTTCCCATACTTAACTAGCACACACAATTCTATCTTAAGCTAACCAAAGATTCAATTTGGGATATACAATTGTTTTTCCGCTTAAGGCTAGTAATGTGGTGAAATATAGAACAAATGGGATTTAAAGGCTCAAAGTGGTTAACAAAGGTAATTAAAAGGGTAGGCTTAATTTGGATAAGTAAGCTAAACAAATAATGGCCTCAATTATATGCAAGCATACAAATATAATAAATATTGGACATATAAGATAAAACAAAATATAGATTACAATCATAGAGAAGTAAACACACAAGAATAAAATAATTATGGTTAAATAATGTAACCATTCATAAAGGCTCAAATCTCACGGGTTGTGTGTTCTTTAGCTCAAACATCATGTTCCAAATATAACTTCAAGCAAATTTATCATAAAATTTTGAAAATTAGTGAAATTTTGTTCCAAAGATAGAGTCTTAGAAAAAACTTATTGTCTTTTCAATCAAGTAGAACATGCATGCAACTAACCTATTACTATACAATTTATCCTATTCTATAAAAGAAAGAAAATCTAAATAAATATCCTAATTTATTGGTGCTAGGGAAGAGAAATTACCTCCGGAAGTCAGGTACTGACCGACCTCCCTACACTTAAGGCTTTGCACCGTCCTCGGTGCCATCTGTCAGGAACAGGGATGGGCTGGTAGCAGTATCTCCACAGTCGGGACCATTATGGCTCCCTGTGCTGGTAAAGGAAGTGGAGTCCGGGGTGTCTGAGTCCTTGAATTTTTCCTTGAGTAGCTCCTTGAGGTGTTTGAATCGGCGCTCGTTACGGCGCTCTCTTAACTTCGCTTTTTGGTCTTGCCGATCCAATCTTTGGATTATCTGCTGGAGCAGTTCATCTGTTGTAGGTGCTTGTGGTGGTGAAGAAGGGATATCTTCAACCGGAACAGTGGGAAGGCTTGTAGTGGCTGCTGAAAGTCTGAGGTATTTCCCATTAGGGACATACTGATCATCCCGTGGGAGCATGGCTTTCGTCAACCTTTATGATCCTCTTAACTCTTTTTGTTGAGGGCTTAACTGCAGTTGAAGAAGGCTCTGCCACTAGTGCTCTTTTAGTTCCTCTTCTTGCTGGAGGTTTGGGAGTAGCTTTCTCTTTTCCTTTCTTGGTGGCCATCCTGAAAAAGGGAAGAGAAGGTAAATTAAATTCAAAGAGATATATAGCAATGAAGAGAATGAAAAAGGGATGGTTGTAAATGCACATTAAAAGGTAAATGATGTCAACACATCCTCATGAGTACATGTGAAAGATCATTAATGGAGAATAGTTAGTGCATATGATGACAAGTGAATGCAAGGTGTTTATTGGCATGCCGGCAAAGGGCATGAGTAGCATAGACCAAGCATTACTTTGTAACAAACCATCACGTTTGTATTGACAATTAAATTCAATTAATATAATAGTAAAGGGGATTTGTGAAAAGCAAGCATTGAATAGTAGAATAACATAGAGAAGTGCATAATGCCATATGGGCTTTTTCACAAACACATAGCATGCAAGGTAAATAAATTATAGAAAGTATTAAAGTGAACATGCAATCAACCCTTTAAAGAAAATAATATATAATTGTCAAACAATTTGCAACAATCCACAAGCATATAATGAAAAATAATGACTCAAATAAAATTCTAACACCATGTAAAAAGGAAAGAAGTAGGAAGAAAATATGAATAATGAAAAGAAAAAGAAAAGAAAAGAAAATAACATATAAAATAAGAAGAATGATAGAAAAGAAAAGGGTGAAGAAGAAAATAAAACCTTGTTAATGGAGGTGAGGGAGAGAGAGTGAAAGGTGAGATAGAAGGAAGAAGAGAGAAGGAAGAAATAAGGAGGGAAAAGAGAAAAATAGGATTTGGAGAGAAAAAGATATGATATTTGACAAAATTAGAGAAACTGTGCGCCGCAAGCGACGCGATAGCATGGGGCATGCGGTCGCGCGACTTGTGCTTAAGGTGGTTGACGCGGTCGCGTTGGCCACGCAGTCGCGTGACCCAATTTGTGCCAGTGGCGCGATGGTTGCCTCGCACTCGCACAACTCTCTGTTCAAAATCATTAAATGCCAAATTCTAGGTGACGCGATCGCGTGAGGCATGCGATCGCGTGAGTGGGCTTCAGAAGGGAACAACGCGGCCGCGTGGGGCACGCGGTCGCGTGAAGGGGATTGCGCGTCCAGCGCCAGTCCAGCATCACTCTAGCACAACTTTCAGCTGTGCACCCCTTTTACGTCGAAAATCAGGGCATGCGGTCGCGTGGGGCCCGCGGTCGTGTGGGAGGTCAGTATGCCCATATGACGCGGTCGCGTGGGACGATTTGTGCCATTGGCACGCCTCCAGCCACGCTCCAGCCTGACTTTCTGTTCGTTTTTATTTTTCTCCCCTCTCCATGCGATGCGGACGCGTCCCTGATGCGGTCGCGTCGCGTGGCAAAATTTTTTTTTTTAATAATAAATATGCAGATGCAGATGCACGAAAGTACTGATAAAGAGAAGAGTTATTGAATATGAGAAACTAAAAATAAAGAAAAGAACAATCATACCATGGTGGGTTGTCTCCCACCTAGCACTTTGCTTTAACGTCCGTAAGTTGGACGCTCCACTAGCTCAATCTTCTGCTATGTGGGGGTCTTCCAAGAGGAAGATCTCAAGATCTTTATTCTTCTGTATCTTCTCGCCATGGTATAGCTTCAAACAGTGTCCATTAACTTTGATAAGTTCAGAGTGTGAAGGATGGCTTAGGTGATAAACTCCGTACGGTTTGGCCTTCTCTACTCTGTATGGACCTTCCCATCTTGATCTCAATTTGCCTGGTATGATCCTCAGTCGAGATTTGTAAAGGAGGACTAAATCCCCAGGCTGGAACTCCTTTTTCATGATGTTCTGATCATGTACAGCCTTCATCTTTTCCTTGTATAGTTTTGAGTTCTCATAAGCTTCTAGGCGAAGGCTCTCCAGTTCTTGCAGTTGCAACTTCCTTTCAGCTCCGGCTTTCCCAATTTCCATGTTGCACTCCTTGACTGCCCAAAAGGCTTTGTGCTCCACTTCAACGGGAAGATGACAAGCTTTTCCATAAACTAAGCAGAAAGGACTCGTCCCAATGGGTGTTTTATATGCTGTTCTATATGCCCAGAGTGCATCTTGTAGCTTGGTGCTCCAGTCTTTTCTATGGGGTTTGACTATCTTCTGCAAGATACGCTTTATTTCTCTGTTTGACACCTCGGCTTGCCCATTGGTCTGAGGGTGGTATGCTGTTGCAACATTATGAATTATCCCATGCTTCTTCATTAGTCCTGTTAGTCTCCTGTTACAAAAATGGGTGCCTTGATTGCTCACAATTGCTCGTGGTGATCCAAAGCGACAAATAATGTGGTTTCTCACAAAGGAAATAACAGTGTTAGCATCATCAGTGCAGGTAGGAATTGCTTCCACCCACTTGGAAACATAATCCACAGCTAACAATATATAAAAATATCCATTAGAATTTGGAAAAGGACCCATGAAGTCAATGCCCCAAACATCAAAGATTTCACAGAAAAGCATAATTTGTTGAGGCATCTCATCCCTCTTGGATATATTACCAAATTTTTGGCATGGGGGCAAGATTTACAAAACTCAACAGCGTCTCTAAAAAGAGTAGGCCACCAGAATCCATTGTCCAAGATTTTTCTAGCAATTCTCTGAGGGCCAAAATGTCCTCCACTATCAGATGAGTGACAGGCCTCTAAAATGGACTGGAATTCTGATTGAGACACACAACGTCTAATTACCTGATCAGCGCCACATCTCCATAAATATGGGTCATCCCATATATAATATTTAGACTCGCTTTTCAGCTTGTCTCTTTGGTGCTTAGAAAAGTTTGGAGGAAATGTGCGGCTAACTAGATAATTAGCTACAGGTGCATACCAATGGGATACTTCAGATACTGCTTGCAGGTTATCAAATGGGAAATTATCATCTATAGGAGTAGAATCATCCTTAATGTGCTCAAGGCGACTCAAGTGGTTTGCCATTAAATTCTGGTTACCACTCCTATCCTTTATTTCTAAATCAAATTCTTGTAATAGCAGTATCCAACGTATAAGTCTTGGTTTGGACTCCTTTTTGGCTAATAGATACTTTAAAGCTGCATGGTCCGAAAACACTACTACTCTAGTACCAAGTAAATAAGCTCAGAATTTATCCAGAGCAAAAACAATAGCAAGAAGCTCTTTCTCAGTAGTAGTATAATTGGACTGGGCAGTGTCTAAGGTCTTAGACGCATAAGCAATAACAAAAGGGTCCTTACCTTCGCGCTGAGTTAGCGCTGCTCCTACTGCATGGTTGGAAGCATCGCACATGATTTCAAACGGATGGCTCCAGTCTGGTCCTCTTACAATTGGAGCTTGAGTCAGTGCGGTCTTCAGCTTATCAAACGCTTGCTTGCAATCTTCACCGAACTCAAACTCAATATCCTTCTGTAGTAATATGGATAAGGGAAGTGCTACCTTACTGAAGTCCTTTATGAATCTCCTGTAAAAACCTGCATGGCCAAGGAACGAACGGACTTCCCTCACAGAAGAGGGGTAAGGTAAACTAGAAATAACATTCACCTTTGCTGGGTCTACAGAAATGCCACTTACCTGACCGGTGATCCAGCATTTGATCAATAAATGGAAGTGGGTAGTGATCCTTACGGGTTGCTTGGTTGAGACGCCTGTAATCAATGCAGACTCTCCAAGCATTCTGAACTCTAGTTGCTATAAGCTCTCCATGCTCATTCTTCACTGTAGTGACTCCAGACTTCTTGGGCACCACTTGTACTGGGCTAACCCATTCACTGTCTGAAATGGGATAGATGATACCTGCTTCCAATAGTCTAGTCACTTCCTTTTTGACAACTTCCAAGATAGTGGGATTCAATCTCCTTTGGGGTTGACGGACAGGTCTTGCTCCCTTTTCTAAAAATATTCTGTGCTCGCATACTTGAGGGTTGATGCCTACTATGTCTGTCAAACTCCACCCAATTTCCTTCTTGTGCTTCCTCAGTACATCAAGTAACTGCTCTTCTTGTTGAGAAGTAAGTTCCCTTGCAATGATAACCGGAAACTTCTGCTCATCTTCAAGATAAGCATATTTGAGATGTGGAGGGAGGGGTTTCAACTCTAACTTCTGATCATGGGCAGGCTCTGGATTATCTGGAGCTTGTGAAAATGGCGAAGTGGTAATAATGCTTATATCTGCTAACACAAAACGAGCTGCCGACCTTTTTAAGGGAGGGAGCCTCAAAATATCATATATGGACAAAGGCATTATACTGACACATGCTCCTAAATCACACATGCAATCATAAATTACTACTCCACCAATAGTACAACTAACTATACAAGGACATGGGTCACTACACTTTTCAGGTAATCCTCCCATTAAAGCAGATATGGAACTACCTAAAGGAATAGTTTCTAATTCATTAATTTTGTCTTTATGTATACATAAATCTTTTAGAAACTTTGCATATTTAGGTACTTGTTGAATAACACCAAAAAGAGGAACGGTTACCTCAACCTTTTTGAATATTTCTATCATTTTGGGATCGGGTTCCAGCTGCTTCCTGGGCTTCCTTGCAAGTTGTGGAAATGGAATAGGAGTAGTGTTTTCTAGAGTGTCTGCGCCTCTCGATGCTTCCTCCTATGGTTGGACTTCTTCTTTTTCAGCTATGTCCTGTATGTCTTCTTCCTCTTCAACATCTTCTATTTCTACTACCTCTTCAGCTGAGGCGTGTTCTGGTGAGCTTGGCTCCTCCTGATTCCTCTCCTGCAGTGTGGTTCCGGACCTCAGGGTGATGGCATTAATGCCTCCCCTTGGATTCTGCTGCTGGGTATTCTGTGGTCCTTGGGATTGCCTCAGGTGAGGTGCTCTATAAGGTTGGTTCTGCTACCTGTTGTTATTATTATTCCACCTCTGATTTTCCTGATTATCTCTGCCTCCTCTGTTATTGTTGTCCCTCCAATTCTGGTTAGAATTGTCCTGCCATCCATGGCTGTAGTTGCCACCTTGATTGTACCCTTGGTTGGGGCGGTCGTAGAAATTATGAGTGGCTGCCACGGTGTTATCTTCTTGCTGGAGCTGCAGACACTCATCAGTATAATGGCTATAATCTGCACAGATTCCGCAGACTCTCTGTGGGACTAACTGTTGGCCTTGCTGTGGTGAAGGAGGTTGAGCTTGCTGAACTTGTTGTTGATTCAATTGCATTTGCTTCAGCAAGTTGGTCATTTCACAGATACTCTGAGTTAGAGCAGCAGTCTCTCTACTAGAGGATACTTCTGCAACGGCTTTTGAACGGCCTTGCTTCTGTCTGTGGTTCCTAGTAGATTCAGCTAAGTCACTGATCAATTGCCATGCCTCATCAGTGGTCTTGTACTTCTTCATAGACCCATTGCTAGCACTTTCCAATGTGGTCTTATCTTGGGGCCTCATACCCTGTGTGATGTAGCTGAGCAACACTATCTTGTCAATCATGTGGTAGGGGCATGCTTCCAGAAGATTATTGAAGCGCTCCCAGTATTCAAAGAGAGTCTCGTTGTCATCTTGAACAATCGTGGAAATATCTTTCCTCAGTCTATCAGTAACTTCAGATGGAAAGAATTTCTCAAAAAACTCTTTTCTGAGTGTATCCCAGTTGGATACATTTGCTAGAGGTTGAGTGTAGTACCACTCTCTTGCTTTTCCCTCCAGAGAAAACGGAAAATCTTTCAGCAGAATTGAAGTTTCATCTATACCATCTCGCCTGACAGTAGAACAGGCTGCCTGGAAATCTCTCAGGTGCTTGATGGGCTCTTGAGCAGGTAAGCCATGAAACTTGGGCATCAAATTGAGCAGTGCGGTCTTTATTTCAAAATCTATAGCCACCGCTGGGTGATGCGCTTGAAACGGTTGCATTGTAAAATCAGGGGCTCCTTCCTCCTGGATGGTAACTCTCCTAGCTGCCATGTCGTCTGCACGTGAATCAACCGAATCAGTAGAACGGGAGCTGGTTTCTTCCTCAAGTTCACTTTCAGATCCGCCCTCAGAGTGGACTAACCAACGCCGAACTCGCCTTATTCGTGAAATAGTCCTTTCAATTTCAGGATCGAATACTAGCAAGCACGGATCAGGAAGTGAACGCGTCATTTGACGAAAGAAACAGGCAGCTCATAGTAGCAAAATAAAATAAAATGCAAATAAATAAATTCTAATTAATAACTTTAGCACTCTATTGCAACTCCCCGGCAACGGCGCCAAAAATTGATGGTGTGCAGAAATTGACAAATTAAAAATTGTTAAAACATTTACGTTGTAAGTATAGTTCTTAACTTTTCAGAAATCTGCTCCTCAATTTAGAAAGGTGTCACAGAAAATTGAATTTAAAATTCTGGGAGTATGAATCCCAGGTCGTCTCCCAACGAGTCGCAGAAAAGTGTGCTATTTTATTAATCAGAGGTTTTCAAAAAAGGTTTGAATTGGGCAAACAGGAAATTAAATTGGTAAATTTGAATAATGTAAATAAAAGCCTTGACTAGGAATTGATTAGTTGGAATCCCTATTATTGTTGGAATGAATTTCAGGATTAATTGACAATTAAAGGTTATCCTGTTTAGTTATCCTTCGCTAGGTGAAGAAAAGTCAAACAAGTGGGAATGCTATGTCCGTTCACAAGTTGCAATTCACTTAATAAAAAGGGATTAGTGTTAGTGATTAGGAGGCAATCCAACCATAAACCCAATTGCAATTTTTCTTTCAAGCCTTCCAACTTAAGCGTTCCTTTCAATCAATTCCCCATCAAGTTAGGGAACTACTCGCTCATTGTGAATGTAAAATTCATAGCATATAAAAAGGAATTAAAGAAAGACATTGTAAATAAAGTTAAAATAGTCAATTAAAAATAAAAGTGATCCTTGTATTAAATAATCCTAAGAATATTCCAATGGTAAAATTAAACAAAGCAAGGAACATGGAAGATTAAACCAAGTAAAGAAAATGAACTAGAATGACGAAGTCTTGATGAGGTAATAACTCTTCTCAGTGTTCCAATGCCAAAAAAAAAGTAAAAGAAAACTAAAATCCTAAGAACTATGAATGTGTAGAGAGAAAACCTAGAGGAGGAGCAAAACTAGATCTAAAAACTAAAACTGTGTAGAATGAATGTTCTCTTTGGTTTCTGCATGTTCTCTGGCTCTAGTCTGCTGTTCCGGGCCGAAAGCTGGGTCAAAATAGGGCCCAAAATCGCCCCCAGCGAATCTGTAAATTATGCAGATCGCGCAGGTCACGCGATTGCGTCGCTCATGCGAACGCGTCATTCGCGTTTCTGCTTTGCCACGCGGATGCATCGTCCACGCCTCCGCGTCGCTCGTACTTTTCCATTTTGCGCGGTTGCGTCATCCATGCGGCCGCGTCGCTTCTCGCTGGTCATCTCCTCAATTTCTTGTGTTCCTTCCATTTTTGCTAGCTTCCTTTCCAATCTCCAACTCATTCTTGCCCTATAAAGCCTAAAACACTTAACACACAGATCACGACATCGAATGGAATAAAGGAGAAGTAAAATGTACAATTAAAAGTTTCTAGGAATCAGTTTTCACTCATGTAATAATTTCAGGAAGGAAATATAATTGCATGCTATTTTAATGAATAAGTGGGTCAGGATCATGATAAAACCACACAATTAAACACAATATAAACCATAAAATAGTGGTTTATCAACCCCCAACCCCCTCTTTCTCTTCCAACGTTCCTCTTGCCTCCTCCCTTCTCCCAGTAGCAACTCTGACCACCGCTCGCCGGCGTCCAACCACCGCCGTCGCCCCTCTCTTCCCTCACTACCACCCTATTCTCTCTCTCTCGTTCTCACTCATCCTTCCTCTCTCATTTTTCCTCTCTCACTACCACAACCTCAACCGAGCGCCGCTGCCCTTCACCACCGGCGAGCGCTGCAATGCCGTCGCAGGCCTCCATCTCCTCCTCCCTTTTCTCATTTCCCACCCCCCATTCCATTCCACCCTGCTCCCAGGTTACTCCCTTGCCTCTTCTTCCTTTATTTTATTTTCCATTAGTTTACTGTTAGTTCTAGTTAGTTAGAATTTGATTTTGATTGTTAGGATTAGTTAGAGATATCTACTGTTAGGTAGCTAGGATGTGGTTAGAGGATTCTAGGCCTGATAATTACGCCATATTTGTTTACCTAATTGAGCACATGTTGATTGATTGCTGCGTGGTATTGATCATATTTTGCCATGATGCACTCTTCATATTCTGCTGCCTGCTGTATTTCTCATTCTGTGATTATGTTGCTGCTGCCTGGTTATATGCAATCCACTTGTCATCATGATTATTGCTTTTTGCTACTGATTAATTATGCTTGTTGTTTTTTGGATTCATATGACTCTCCTGCTGTTTTTTGGCTATCCGGGAACGTCCAAATTACAGTCGGGATACTGCCCAATTTTTCCAAAAACTATTTTAACCTTCAAATCTTGCCTAGGATTGAACTTGGCATTTTCAAATTAACCTTTGCCCAACTCACACCAAGTTCAATTTCTAGGACATTTGGGCTAGCTTTTCCGTTCTTATTTTGTTTCCCGTGATTAGCAGTGACTAAATGAACTTAAGGTATTGCCTAAACATTTCATTGAACCATAATTTGCAATTTCCTTACACGATGTTCATTCTTTCACAATAATTGGTGTATCCCTATGGTGTAACTCTTTTTTTTCACTCTATTTGGTCTTCACCTTTTCATAGTTACACAAACGCACTCTATTGCTTATAGCACCAATTATTGGAAATCCATTATCACATGCTTTTGGCATTCCTACATTCTCATGAGTGTGAACATGATTGTTGTACACATTTTGCGATTCTTTTTTAATTAGGCCATTCTCCATCATACCACTAATTCTCAATCACTTTTTAATTCACTAACTTGTCTAACCTACTGATTTCATTTCTCATTTTACTAAACTCTTTAACCATTCTTTTGAGTTATGATGATTAATGTGCCTAATACATGAGCATTGTGTTACATTGTTTGAAATGTTTAATTCTTAGTTTATGGATATGTCTTCTGTGCTTACATGCATTCCAAGTTGTTAATCTTAGTTCACATCATGATTACTTGTCATTCATCTTACACCCTGAACATGTTCTTCCTTGCTTCCTGCTACGTGTTTAATTGCTTATATTCTACTCTATTCTGTTTTTCAGGATGTCGGATAAGGGAAAAGGCAAAGCCACCTCCAAAAAGAGGAAAAGGGCCCCAGATTCTACTTTCTCTCCTTATGTGGATTATTCAAAAAATCCTATTAATGATGAGGAGAGGACAAATCAATCATTGCCTGCCCAGGATACAGTCAAATTCCCTAATCTCTACTATGAACTTCGGTTCCCGAGCTACAATAAGAAGAACTTGAACATTGAAAAGAAGTTGGTTATTCCATCCGATTTGAGGCAAACGATTAATAACCGCATTGAGAGGATGGGGTTAGACTTTGTAGATCGTGAACTTAGCCGGGTGAACCGGCCTTGGGTGCAAGAATTCTATTGCAACTTCTTCTGCCACACCCTTGACTCGGTACTTGTTAGAGGTATTCAGGTGCCCATCACTAAGCAGGCCATTGAGGACGCCCTTACTTGTAGGCCCAAGTCAGGTGATACTGATGCCTTTGAGCAGGCCGAGGTGGAGCTCCACTGCATGACCTTTGATTTTGATTCTTTGAGGGCAGTGGTTGCTATCTCGGAGGCTCCCTGGGTTATGGATGTGGACAACAAGGCACCCAAGGGGATATGCTTTACCTATCTGAGCAGAGAGGCCAAGACATGGCAGTAGATTTTTGCCCACTACCTCATGCCGACTACCCACTTCTCAGAGATCCCCGTTGTTATGTTGATCCTGATCAGCTATGTGCTAGAGGGGAAGGAGGTCTATTTCCCCCTGCTGATCAGGCAGTTCATGTGGCAGGCCCACATCAGAGGATCCTTTCCATTTCCCGTCCTTGTCACACAGATGGCTCAGTGGGCCGGTGTCCAGTGGCTACCGGAGGACGTGTCGCCACCCCACCGCTCCCTAAGAAGGAGCCAGTGACCATTCCATGGGGTCCTGGGTGATCGATAAGCCTCCTTCCCGGCGCCGATCTCGGGCTAGGGCAGCAGTTGAGGGAGCTGGACCTTCTTCGTCATCAGCCCCAGCAAGAGCATCTACATCAGCAGCAACAATTCCTTTACCACCACCACCAGCGCCCCAGCCAACCTACTTACTGGTTCAACGTCTTTTTCGGTTCATGGAGCGCAGCAAGCGCCAGCTCATGCGTCGCGTGGACTGGATTGACCAGATATTTATGGCCCAGGGCTTTGAGCTGCCCCCTCTTCCAGAGTCCTCCGGTTCAGATGAGGAAGCCCATGAGGAGGGGCATGAGGACTTACATGATGAGGATTCACATGAGTAGGAGCCGGTTCACGTGGAAGCACCACCACAGACCCAGGCTACCTAAGAGACACCTCAGCCACAGCCCCAGCCAGAGCCAGAGCCGACCGGTGTACCTCTCCCTGAGCATGAGGATTAGCATCGGGGACAATGCTTGATCTTAAGTGTGGGGAGGTTGCCGTTGGCACCATCGGTAGATCGGTGAACACTTCGGCTATTTTCCTAGTTATGCTTTCCTAGTTATCTTATTTTTCACACTATTGTATATATTGGTTGTTTTGGATATTTTGGATACTTCTAGTTGCATACTCTCTCATTTTGGATGTAGATAGTGTGGGTGTTGGATTTCATACTTTAGTTGGGTTTTTCTTTATATAATTATCCTCTTAGCTTGTGGTTGTGATTAGAAATTGTTTTGGAATTGTTAAGACCTAGTTAACCCTTTTTCAAAAGAAAAGGGTAAACTAAGGAATTTTTGGAATTTCTCAATCACAACAATGCTTAGTCAAAATTATGAAATTTTCAAAAGAATCTATCTATAGAGCACAATCCAATTGATTGAAAATTTTTGTAACTTGCTTGAATTAATATTTTGTGAAGCATGTATTGAGCTAAGAACACAAGTATGTGAGATTTGAGCCTATTGATGTGATTACATCTTATAACCACTTACTTTTCTTCTTGTGTGAAATTGTTCTCATCCTATGATTGTGACCCTTGATTTATTTAATTCTATATGTCCAATTATTTCTTGTATTCATGTATTTATATGATTGAGGACATCATTTCGTTTAGCTCACTTACCCAAATAGCCTTACCTTTTATCTTCCATTGTTAGCCAATTTCAGCCTACGATTAACCCACTTTGTTCTTAATTTTAGCACATTACAAGCCTTTAAGCAAAAAAAAAAAACAATAAATGTCCTTAATTTGGATTTTTGATTAGCTTAGGCTAGTGAGTGTGAGTATCATTCAAGTGTGGGAAAATTTGGGACATTGGTTGAATAAAAAGGTAGTTTGTAATTTTGTTATAAATATTGGGAATTGGGTACATGCTCATGTATTGATTAAATGTATAGACCTTATGCATTGATGTTCTTGTAGATAGTTAAAAAATAAAAAATAAAAAAATAAAAAAATAAAAAAAAGAAAAAAAAGAGAAAAGAAAAGAAATAAAAAGAAGACAAAATGCCCCAAAGCAAAGCTCAATAAGGGTCAATGCATAAGTGTTGTGAAATGAAAAGGAAATGCATGAGTATGTGAAAAAGTGAGAAAATGGGTAGTTTGGATTAGCTTTGAAATTGTATAGGATGTCATAGGTTAGGTGGGAAGTTTAAGCTTATGAAAGATTCAAATTTCAAGCTCACTTGACCAAATATGCATCCTTACCTTGACTCTAGCCCCATTACAACCTATGAAAAGACCTCATGATACTTGTATGCATGCATTGAATGATTGTTGATTGTTAGATGAAGAACAAAATTTGGAAAACATGATTAGGAGAGAATTGAGTGAATCAACCCCTAAACACTTGTGTGAATAGAGTGGATACACATCCGGTGAGGGTTCGATTGCTCAATTACATATATTCACCATTATCACCTATATTCATGCAAGTTTGTAAACTCTTTTGATAAGTCAATACAATTGTGGGTTGGGTTTGATTCCCATTGTTTGAGCCCTTTGTGCTTACATGTATTCTCTTGGAATTTGATTTGTTTTGACCAAGCATTAGCATTCATATAGTTAGTTGCATTCATTTAGATAGTTGCATATAGGTAGTTTAGTTGCATTGAATAAATGTCATACCCTTTGATTCATTCTTGGTTAAGCATGAGGACATGCTTGGTTTAAGTGTGGGGAGGTTGATAAACCCCCTTTGTAGGGTTTATCTTGTATTGAATTTAGAGCATTTTGATAACCTTTCCTCACATTTATTCCATGAAATAGCATGATTTTGTGATTGACCCCTTATTTGTGCTTAAATGTGAAAACATGCTTTTAGACCTATAATTTGATGAATTTCTATTTCCCTTTGATTCTACTAGATGCCTTGATGTGGTTGTTAGTGATTTTAGAATTGAAAAAGGCTAGGAATGGATCAAGGGAGCAAGGAAGGAAGCATGCAAGTAGAGAAGATCATGAAAAGCTAAAGAATTGAACTCGCCCATGGACGCGCGCGCGCACCAGGCGCTTACGCGCACCTTACGAAGTCACCCATGGACGCGTACGCATGCTGTGCGCGTACGCGTCGGTGCTGATATATGATTTTTTTTAATAGAACACGTGCCTGGCGATTTTGGAGGGTTTTCAACCCCATTTGGAGTTGAGTTTTGGCGGGAAAAGGGCTAAAAAGACCAAGGAATGAAGGGGAAAGCAATATATAGATTCATACACACACATTAGGCTAGTTAGTTGGAGTTTTTAGAGAGAGAAGCTCTCACTTCTCTCTAGAATTAGGATTAGGATTATGTTTAGTTTTTAGATCTAGGTTTTAATTCATGCTCTCTTCTATTTCTTCTTCTTAATTCCTTATTGTTACATTCATCATTCTCTATTGTTGTTATAATTTCTTCTACTTTGTTGTAGATATACTTTTGTTCCTTCTATTTTCTTTTAATACAATTTGAGGTAATTCATGAGGATCTTATTTTCTTTGATTGTTGTTTTTGATTTCTTACATTCAATTGTTGTTAGATTCTATTCTTGTTATCAATTTACTATACTTTTCTTTTATGCCTCCCAAGTGTTTGATGAAATGCTTGGTTGGATTTTAGTATAGATTTTTATCCCTCTTGGCCTAGGTGGAGTAATTAGTGACGCTTGAGTTATCTAATTCCTTTGTTGATTGATAATTAAAAGTTGCTAATTGATTTGGATACCACTAAAGCTAGTCTTTCCCTTGGAAGTTGGCTAGGACTTGTGGAATCAATGTAATTCATCCACTTGACTTTCCTCCACGATTAGAGGTTAACTAAGTGGTAGCAATGGACAATTTTGGTCACAATTGAGGAAGATAACGAGGATGGGACTTCCAATTCTCATAACCTTTCTAAGAGCTTTTCATAGTTGCTAGTTTATTTTCATTGCATTTTATATTTCTTGTCTCCTATCTCAAAAACCCCAAAACAACCCATAACCAATAACAAGAACACTTTATTATAATTCCTAGGGAGAACGACCCGAGGTTCAATACTTCGGTTTATAGATTTTAGGGGTTTGCACTAGTGATAACCAAATTTTTGTATGAAAGGACTATTGTTGGTTTAGAAACTATACTTTACAACGAGAATTTATTAAGAATTCTAAACCATCAAAAGTCCTAATCATCAGTAAGTCAAGTTGGATGGCTTAGATTGATGAAGATTGGTGTAAAGAGAAGACACAGAGGTAATTGTATGTTGGGTTTTAGCATTCGATTATCTTTCTCCTCTCTCTGGCCGAACCGGTTTTGCATGAAGAAGAAGAAGTTTAGCTTGGTTCATTTGGTTTCAACCGTGGAGGCTTCTCCCTATATAAGAGAGAGAACAGCCAGGGCTTGAAGTTGATGACAAGTCATCTTAGCCTAGTTTTACTAGCCTTTTTCTTTGTTTTTATTTAGTTTTATACACTTTCTTGCATTCTAAGTAAGTAATTTGGAATGGAAATGCATGGTTTCTTTGAATCAAACAACCACCATTTAATTGATGCTAAATCATGAGGTTTAAGCTAAATTTAATTGATTTTTAATGATTTATAAACCTTGTGAATTTGGTGATACTTTGATTGGTTGTTTTGATTACTTGTAGGTGAAGAAAAGAAAAAAATAAGGAAAGCGTAGCCTAAGGAGCATGATCTAAGCAAAGAAAGAAAGCGTGGCACAAGGAAAGGAAGCGTGGCTCAAAGAAGGAGAAGCATAGGTGCATTCAAGAAACAAGGGCACAAAGCTCTTGCCAAGAGCTTTAAAGCTCTTGTGGAGAGCTTTCCTTCAATGAATCAAGAGCCAAGCTCTTGGCAAAGAGCTTTATCAAGAACACATGAAGAAGGAATCAAGAGCCAAGCTCTTGGCAAAGAGCTTTGAAGCTCTTGCCAAAGAGCTTTTTCGTGCATGCCTTGGAGAAAATCAAGAAGGAAAAGCCCACTAATGCACTCACCAAGGCTTGAACCCATGACCAAGAGGAGTGGGGCCAGCGCTACTTCACAAGGAAAAACAAGCCAAAAATAGCTTGTTTTCACTCACCAAGGTTCGAACTAGGCACCTCAAGGAAGCAAAGCCTTGTGCGCCACTCATGTGCCAAGAAAAATTAGCTTATCTTCCTTCACCAAGGATTGAACTGGGCACCTCAAGGAAGCAAGACTTTGGGGGCTTCTCTAGTGCCAAGAAAATTAGCTCCACAAGTGCTCCACCCAAGATTTGAACCAAGGACCTCAAAGACAAGTAAAGCTCTTGCAAAGAGCTTTGTTCTCTTGGACCGTGCGCAACACATTGGAAGGAAAGGGAACCAAAGCTCTTGGCCAAAGCTCTTGCCAAGAGCCGAACTCTTCCCTGGGAGGTGCACCATGGGCCAAAATTCATCTAAAATCCAAATTAATTCATTTCTTCACCAAATTTTAGAGCCCATCCAAATTCTTAGATCCAAATTAGGAAGTGTATAAATAGGAGCTAGTTTGATGTAATTAGGACCTCTTACCTTTTTCACACTTTGGGATTTTACTTTGAATTTTCATTTTGAGCTTTTATTTTGAATTTAGATCTTAGAGAATTGAGAAGGAGAATTGATCTCTCTTCTTCTTGGTTCTTGCTTGAGCACTCCCTAATTTTCTTGCTTTTGATCTTGGGTGGAGAATTGAAGAACTTCTGTTTCAATCTCACCTTGAGATCTCTTGTTTAATTTTACTGCATAATTGAATTCCAATTCTGTTTACTGCATCTTCTTCTACTCTCTGCAAATTTACTTCTGCAATTTACTTTTCATTTCCTTTTGCAATTGCTCTTGTTGGATCAAGGAAGGATTTGAGATCTAGACTTATTTTCTAGTCTCCTCCACTCCTGAGATCTTCAACCTCTTTTAATTTGCTGCAATTTAAGCACAAGTCATTTTCTGTTTTAATTTCTCAAGCACTCTTGCTTTTCTGTTTAGATCTACTTTACTTCAATTCACTTTCTATTTTTCTGTTTTGTTGCAATTTAATTCCTCTTATTTAAATTCTGCAATCCCAATTCCCAATTCCTTTTATAATTCAAGTCATTTACATTTCTTTCACTTTAAGATTCAGCCATTTACATTTCTTGCAATCTAAGTTTCTGCAATTTACATTACTTGTTCTTTAAGATTCAGCTTATTTACTTTCTTTGCTCTTTAATTTCCTGTAATTTACCCTTCTCCCTTTACATTTCAAGCAATTTAGTTTCTGTCAAAAATAAACCACTCAACCAATACTTGATTCGCTTGACTAAATCAACCACTAAACTAAAATTGCTCAATACTTCAATCCCTGTGGGATCGACCTCACTCATGTGAGTTATTATTATTTGATGCGACCCGGTCCACTTGCCGGTGAGTTTTGTGTTGGATCGTTTTCCACACCATCAGAAGTAAGGAGTGAGAGTGTAAGGCACAAAGTTCTCATAGCTACCTAAGCTAACAGAAGTTCTTCTCCTTCAATGTTCTTCATTTTATATTTTTCTGTTTAATTTTGTCTATCTTGAGTCTCATGAAAAAAGGCAAACAGTGAGGTTTGTAAGAAAATGTCATAGAGCAGAAAAAGGCAGAGAGTGCAAAATTAAAAGAAAAAGCCATAGATGTCTTTAGAGGTCCTTTGTACATCTGTATTGTGTTTCATGATTCTGTAAAAATTCCCTTGCAAGTTGGGTCAGCGCTTAGCAGTTGGAAAGCTTGGCAATGACCAAGTCGAGTTCAGAATTGGGGTTTAGATTCTGGACTTGTCCCGAATAGGAAGGGTAGTTCCTAGGGAGAATTGGTGTTTGTAATCAAGAATGATTATAGTGACATTCCATCATTGTTGTGATGGAGACTCGATGTAGGCTGCACTGCACTTAGCAGCTGAACCAAGATATATCTTGGTGTAATTTTCTCTCTCTTCTACTCCATTTCTGTTTCTGCTACCTAGGAGATAAAACTGAAAATATCTCGTGCCGGCTGACGAGATAAAAAGAAAAAGTCTCGTGGCTGGGTACGAGACAAAAATATAAAAGTCTCTAGAAGTTGTTTCAAAGACCAACAAGTGTTATTAAGTGAAAAAGGGGCTAAGATTCAACCCCCCCTTCTCTTAGCCACTGAAAACCATCAATTGGTATCAAAGCTTGGTCTTAAAGAGATCAAGCTTTGTAGATTGGAAAAAAAGATCCAGATGGCAAAAAATAGTGGATCAACTCTGGTGTCCTACAATCTGACAGAAGGACAGTCAAGCAACAGACCTCCTCTTTTCAATGGGAAAAACTATACTTATTGGAAGGAGAGAATGAAAATTTTTGTGCAAGCAGTAGACTACAGGCTCTGGAAGATCATCTTGGAGGGTCCTTTATTTTCAATCACCACAAGTGCTGAAGGAGTAGTTTCTCTTAAACCCGAAGCAAGCTGGACCGAAGAAGACAAAAAGAAGGTGGAGCTCAACGCCAAGGCTGTCAACTTGATCAACTGTGCTATCAGTTTTGAGGAGTAACGACGGGTATCACGATGCACAACGGCAAAGAAAATCTGGGACAAACTTCAAATCACTCATGAAGGAACCACCATAGTAAAGAAGATCAGAATAAACATGCTGAACAGAGAATATGAAATGTTCTCAATGAAAGAAGGAGAATCAATAGATGAAATGTTCGAAAAATTCAACATTATCATTGTTGGCTTGGATGCTATGGGAATAACGTATCCTGATTCTGTGCTTGTGAGGAGAGTTCTAAGATGTCTTACAAAAGAGTGGGAAACTAAAGCTTTAATTATATCTGAGAGTAGTGGTCTAGATTCCATGACATATGATGACTTGAGAGGAAACCTACTTGCTTTTGAAAACACTTATTTGAAAAAAGATTCAAAAAAGAAAGGAATTGCTTTTACATATGTTACTAACCCCCTGGATGATGAATCCAGTGATAATTCCTCTAAAAATGAATTTGTGTTTTTTGCCAAAAAATTCAGGAAAATGGTGAAGTTCAAGGAGAGAGGCAAGGGAAGCAGCTCTAGGAAACAAAGAAAAGATCTCAGCAAGGTGATATGTTACAACTGCAAAGAAACTGGACATTTCAAATCAGATTGCCCTAAGTTGGAGAAAGAAGAAAAACCAAAGAAGGGAAAGAAAAAAGGTCTGATGGCCTCTTGGGAGGACTTGGAAAACAATTCTGAAGATGATGAAGAATCTGAAACCAAGTCTCAACCATGTCTTATGGCAGACCACATTGAACAGGTAGTTATTCATAACCCTGACACTGAAGCTCTTCATCTTATGATAGACCACCTTTCTGAAAAAATTATATGCTTTTTGCTGGATAATCAAGATCTTGAACAATAAATCACCATTCTTAAAGCAGAAAATGGTTTTCTCAAAGAAAAACTAAGGGAGGCCAAAACTGCTGTTGATCTTGTTGAAGAAAACAAGCAGTTAAAAGCCCAACTTAGGAGCTATGAAAGTGATCATTCTGTTGTTGCATATGTAAATTGTTTTAAAGAAAATGAAGAGTTGCTTAAAGAGGTCAAAAGGCTTAAAGAAGACTTAACCAAGTTCACTCAAAGTTCTGAAAATCTAAATCAAATCTTGGCTAGTCAAAAACCTCTTTATGATAAAGCTGGCTTGGGCTTCTTTAAATCTGTTGAGAAACTTTATTTTGAAAACATTTCCTCATCTTCTAATGATACAAGGTTTCAAAACCCAACAAGCTTTAATAAAACAGCAACTCCAAGGTTTTGTAGACTATGTAACCGAAATGGACACTTTCCCATTCAATATTTTTTTGGTGAAAGGATGATTGGTGATAAAGTTTACAAAGTTGTTTTTGATTATAATGGATTGAGACATAAGAGATGGTTTAATGTGAAAGGATCCAAGAAGATTTGGATACCTAAGGTCACTTGAGCTTGTTTTGTAGGTGTGCCTAGAATCCAAGCGGAAGGACAATATGTGGTACATGAACAGCGGATGCTCTAGGCATATGACCGGAAAGACAACCTTCTTCATAAAGCTTGATGAGTATGATGGAGGATTTGTCACTTTCGATGATGATGGTAAAGGAAAGATAGTGGCCATTGGAAAAGTTGGTAAAAGCTTCTCATCTTGTATAAATGATGTTCTTCTTGTAAATGGTTTGAAATATAATTTACTTAGTGTGAGCCAATTGTGTGATCTAGGATATGAAGTTATTTTTAGAAAGTTTATGTGCTTAGTTGTATGTGAAAAATCTGGGGATATTTTATTTGAGGCTAAAAGGTGCAATAATGTGTATGGATTGACTCTTGAGGACTTGAAAGAACAAAAAGTGACATGTTTTACTTCTCTTGAATCTGAAAAATGGCTATGGCATAGAAAATTGGGTCATGCTAGCATGTATCAAATTTCTAAGCTAGTCAAGAAAAATTTGGTTAGAAGAATTCCAAATATCAAATTTGATAAGGATCTTACTTGTGATGCTTGCCAATTAGGCAAACAAGTAAAATCCTCTTTTAAACCAAAAGATGGAATTTCAACCAAAAGGCCATTAGAGATGTTACACATTGATCTTTTTGGTCTAACAAGAATCCAAAGTTTAGGAGGTAAATACTATGGTCTAGTGGTGGTGGATGATTACTCTAGATTTGGTTGGGTACTTTTTCTTGCTCATAAAAATGATGCTTTCCATGCTTTCTCAACCCTTTGCAAAAAAATTCAGAATGAAAAAGGATTTAAAAATTGCCCATTTGAGAAGTGATCACGGAAGAGAATTTGAAAACCAAGACTTTGAAAAATTCTGTGATGATTTTGGAATTGCTCATAATTTTTCATGCCCTAGAATCCCTCAACAAAATGGGGTGGTTGAGAGAAGGAATAGAATCCTTCAAGAGATGACTAGGGCCATGCTTTGTGATAATGAAATTCCAAAATTTTTATGGGCTGAAGCTGTAAATACAGCTTGTTATATTTTGAATAGGACCATTATTAGAAAAGGGTTGAAGAAAACTCCTTATGAGCTATGGAAAGGAACCCCTCCAAATCTTAAGTATTTCCATGTTTTTGGATGCAAATGCTTTGTACTTAACAATAAAGGAAACCTTGGTAAATTTGATCCAAAATCCTATGAGGGGATGTTTGTTGGATACTCTACCACTAGCAAGGCCTATAGAATTTATCTCAAAGAACATAGGACCATAGAGGAATCCATACATGTCTCTTTTTGTGATTCTAATTCAATTTCCAGTACTGTGATAGAAGATGATACAGATTGTGAAGATGTTGTCAACAAGGAAACCAGTGAAGAGACTACTAAGTCTGCTCAAAATAAAGAATCTGTTAGTTCAGTTTTGTCTTGTCAGGATAGAAGAGACATTTCCATTTTGTCTCTTGAGCCAGCAAGAGAAATTGGAACAGAACAACCCACAGAGGCTCATCAAAGCTCAACACCACCCCGAAATCCTAGAGAATGGAAGTCCATGAGGAGTTATCCTCATGACTTTATCATTGGTGATCCCTCACAAGGTGTAACAACAAGATCCTCATCCAAAAGGCAAACCGAACCAAGTAATTTTGCCCTCTTGTCACAAATGGAGCCCAACAATGTCAAACAAGCTCTTGAAGATCCATCATGGGTCAAAGCCATGCAAGAAGAGCTTTCTCAATTCGACAAGAATGAGGTTTGGACACTAGTACCCCATCCGGATGGTAAGAAGGTTACGGGTACTAAGTGGGTTTTCAAAAATAAATTAGGTGAGGATGGAAAAGTTGTTCGTAACAAGGCTAGATTAGTGGCCCAAGGTTACCATCAAGAAGAGGGTATAGATTTTGATGAGTCTTTTGCTTCGGTAGCTAGAATGGAAGTAATTAGGTTGCTTCTTGCCTATGCTGTCCATAAGGGTTTTAAAATGTTTCAAATGGATGTCAAATGTGCTTTTCTTAATGGCTTTATTGATAGAGAAGTGTTTGTAGCACAACCCCCCGATTTTGAAGATAAAGAATTTCCAAACCATATTTTCAAACTCTCAAAGGCTCTTTATGGCCTTAGACAAGCTCCAAGAGCTTGGTATGAAAGGCTTAGCGCCTTCTTGTTGGAAAATCAATCTCAAAGGGGTACCACCGACACTACTTTATTCATTAAAACATTTAATAATGATATTCTCCTAGTTCAAGTTTATGTGGATGACATTATGTTTGGGTCGGCCAATGAGTCTTTGTGTGAAGAGTTTGGAAAACTCATGACTAGTGAGTTTGAAATGAGTTTAATGGGAGAGCTAACTTTTTTCCTTGGCCTCCAAATTAAACAAACTCCTAGTGGCACTTTCATTCACCAAGGAAAGTATGCAAAATAACTTATTAAAAAATTTGGCTTAGAAAGTTCCAAACCAATGGGAACACCAATACATCCAAACACTAAACTTGAAAAGGATGATGATGGCAAATATGTGGATGAAACAAGGTATAGAGGAATGATAGGTTCACTCATGTATCTTACCTCCTCTAGACCGGATATTGTTCAAAGTATGGGTGTATGTTCAAGATTTCAGTCTCACCCAAAAGAGTCCCATCTTTCAGCCGTTAAGCGCATCATTAGATACATTAAGGGAACTAGTGATTATGGCTTGTGGTATCCAAAATCTGATGATTTTTGTGCAGTAGAGTTTTGTGATGTAGATTATGCGGGAGATAGGGTGGATAGAAGGAGCACATACGGCATGTGTTACTTTCTTGGAAGCTCACTTAACATGTGGTTAAGCAAAAAACAAGCCACAGTGGCTCTATCCACAGCTGAAGCTGAATATATTTCTGCATCTGCATGTTTTTCACAACTAATTTGGTTAAAAACGCAGTTGGAAGATTACAAATTAAAAATCAATAGTATACCCTTATTTTGTGATAATATGAGTGCTATAAACATTTCTAAAAACCCTGTTCTGCACTCAAGAACCAAGCACTATTGATATTCAATTTGTAAAATCTGAAGACCAACTTGCTGACATTTTTACAAAACCCCTCTGTGAAGACAGATTTTGCTCTTTGAGAAAAAGTTCGGGAATGATTGAATGAGTTTTGTTGATAATTTGTGAAATTTTCAATTCTGTTTGGTTTTGTCTCGTAGGAAGGCAGAGACATTTTTGGGACATGAGGAACACGCCATGACTCAGGGGGAGACTGTGCTAACTTTAATTATCTTGGGCTCCACCAAATTTCTTTGACCTCACTCTGACCAGTTTTAAATTCCTCCTTGTGTTAATCACAATTCTCTTTTGTTGTCCTATCAAATCTTGTTGGAAGAAGTTATTGTCAAATCAAATCTTTTCCCTCTTCTCATCCCTTGATTCTAGGAACCAACCTTTCAGTTTTAATTTCAAATAAAAGGAAACTTTCTTTGGTTAATAACCGCTCATTAATGGGTATTAACTCCCTCCAATTCTCTCTCCACTCAACATTTAATGCTTCCCTAACCTCCCACATCTCTCCACTCAATTCGGTTCTCTCTTCATCTTCGCCCTTCCACTTCTCCATTTTTATTATTATGAAAAAAAACTGCTCCAAGGAAAAGTGAACGAATCCTTATCTCCAAAAAATCCTCCACCCCTCTAATCCACACTCATATACACATTCATTCTACATCTTCATACTCTCCCTCACCATCATCTAAGAAAATGGACACCATGAGGAGAAAGGTGATAGCAACAAAGACTTCCTCAAGGAAAAAGAAGGAACCCATGGTTGAAGAAGAAGAGGAGTCCCACACCTCACCGCCTCTATCACCACCGCTATCACCGCCGAAGAGGACCACCCCCGAACGCAGTTCACAGAAGACCAAAAGTTTTGTGTTACACAACACGAGGGAACCAGCCAACTTAGAATCATTGGAATTTAAAAATAAGTTCAACAAATCTCATTCACACTTTGATCCAGCCAGGTTCAATTCATGTGCATCCTATGAGTTCCACAAGGAAGTGTTAGAGAAACGCCACTTATGTGCCACATACCTAGTGAATCTGGACTCACTGACAGCCAAAGGAATCAACTTTTCTCATCTGTTTGAGAATCTGAAATGGACTCCTCTACTCCATATTCAGAAACCCGTTTACCCTGAATTGGTACGTGAATTTTATGCTAATATGAGGCTGATCAATGGTACCATTCATTCCTATGTAAAGAGGGTATACATGACTCTGAACTCGGAGACAATCGGCGCTGCCCTAGGCTACACGGATGAGGGACCAAGAGCGTACATGACTGATAAATGGGACTCTCTTGTTGGAGTCACATCCAAGGTTGCCCTTCAACAAATCTATGAGAACTTGTCTAGCTTGGATGGCACCATCCCGACTCACAAGGCACTCGGTTCCACAAACTCATTGCTCCACAGAATCATCACTCATCTTCTAACTCCTCAAAGTGGTTCACATAATAGAGTAACTGTTTCTGACTCTCTTGTACTCTTTGCTATTGTTACTTCCTCTCCTATTTCTTTTCGATACCTTATGATAAGGCATATGTGGGAATCTGTTAAAAGTACCAAAAAAGGCAAATTTACCTTATGGCATATTTCTCACCAGTATTTTTGAATATTTTAAAGTTGATCTAATAAATGAAGTTGTAGAGAATAAGGTTTCACTCATTAAGGGAGGAGGAGTTATGAAAGGGAACAAAGGAAAAAAGTCTATTCCCTCTGACAGCAAGTTTGAGAGCCGGCCACCTGAGCATTCCAAGACAGCAGAATCGATCAAAGACATTCTTACTGAGTTCTATAACATGTCTAAACTAATGGTGGATTCATACAAGGCTGCACGTAAACAAGCTTTTGAAAATGAAAGGGCATGGGTGAAGTGCCAAGAGAGGGTGGGCCTAAAGCTGCAAAGCTTTGAAGAAGAGATGGGGGGTGCCAATGATGATGATGCAGATGGCTCTGAGTACAATTTATCCGATGATTGATCACTGTGTTTTCTTTTGTTGATATCTGGCTTGATTTGGCTCAATTTGATACTGTTGTAGGCTGTTATGGATACTTTAGACTTGTAATACTTTAGACTTGTGATACTCTGTTATTTTGCTACTGGTAATATTTTGGATATTTTGCATATTATTGTCATTTTTTGCAGGTCCCCTTTGATGACAAAAGAGGGAGGAAATGCTGAAAAAATTGAAAGGCTGAAAATTGAAAGGCTGCTTTGCTTGAAAAGTAGATAGAACTAAAAACAGGGGCTGAAATCAAGTTGATTCATGATAACCACTGTACATGAGAAGTTCTGATTGTGTTGCTCTGTTTTATGGCTTGATACTAATTATGCAGGTTTATGATTATCATGCTCTGATTTTTGGCTGTGATAAATTTGTTTAAGCTCTGATAATTTTAGTTTAGTAATCTGCAAATTTGTTTTAGTTTGTATAATAACCTGAAACAGTTTCATAGATTGAAAACTATTGTTTGGCAAATCCTTTGGCAAGAAACTGTTTTTTTGGAAAATTAGTTTAATACAAAGTATGTTGAGTTTTTAATATATGTTGAAAAGAATTCTGAAAGTACTCAAGCATGCTTTAATTTTTGATTGTTTTTATTGAGCAGAAAGTCAATTTTATCATAACAAATGAGTTTTGTTTATCACTTCAATTCTGCTCATAAATCAAGCCATTCAACATTACAAAATTTTTATATGTTGAATAACATAGTTGCCTTAAGCTTGATTTCAAAAGTTACAGGAAAAACTTTGATGGGTTGGAACCGAAATTCCAACACCAAAACTCACCGGCAAGTGTACCGGGTCGCATTAAGTAGTAAAACTCACTTAGAGTGAGGTCGATCCCATAGGGATTGATGGATCAAGCAACTTTAGTGGGTGATTAGTTTAGTCAAGCTAACTGGTGCGCAGAAATTGTGATTACACTTTAATTATGTAAAATTCATCGCTCTTTCTTTCCCTGGTAATGGCGCCAAAAATATGATGCCAATACCATGGTTCACAACTTCGCACAACTAACCAGCAAGTGCACTGGGTCGTCCAAGTAATACCTTACGTGAGTAAGGGTTGAATCCCACGGAGATTGTTGGTATGAAGCAAGCTATGGTCACCTTGTAAATCTCAGTCAGGCGGATATTAAAATAGTAATGGAGTTTTCGAAAATAATTAATAAAATAGGGATAGAAATACTTATGTAAATCATTGGTGAGAATTTCAGATAAGCGAATAGAGATGCTTTCGTTCCTCTGAACCTCTGCTTTCCTGCTGTCTTCATCCAATCAGTCTTACTCCTTTCCATGGCTGGCTTTATGTGATACATCACCATTGTCAATGGCTACTTTCGGTCTTCTCTCGGGAAAATGATCCAAATGCCCTGTCACGGCACGTCTAATCGTCTGGAGGCATCACCCTTGTCAATGGCTTCATCTTATCCTCTCAGTGAAAATGGTCAACGCACCCTGTCACGGCACTGCTATTCATCTGTCGGTTCTCGATCCTGCTGGAATAGGATTTACTATCCTGTTGCGTCTGTCACTACGCCCGGCAATCGCGAGTTTGAAGCTCGTCACAGTCATTCAATCATTGAATCCTACTTGGAATACCACAGACAAGGTTTAGACCTTCCGGATTCTCTTGAATGCCGCCATCATTCTAGCTTACACCACGAAGATTCCGATTAAGAAATCTAAGAGATACTCATTCAATTCTAATGTAGAACGAAAGTGGTTGTCAGGCACGCGTTCATAGGGAATGATGATGATTGTCACGTTCATCACATTCAGGTTGAAGTGCAAATGAATATCTTAGAAGCGAAATAAGATGAATTGAATAGAAAACAGTAGTACATTGCATTAATCCTTGAGGAACAGCAGAGCTCCACACCTTAATCTATGGAGTGTAGAAACTCTACCGTTAAAAATACATAAGTGAAAGGTCCAGGCATGGCCGAATGGCCAGCCCTCCTGATCTAAGAACCAGGCGTCCAGAGATATAACTCAGGATCAAAAGATAATCCAAAGATGTCTAATACAATAGTAAGAGGTCCTATTTATAATAAACTAGCTACTAGGGTTTACAGAAGTAAGTAATTACTGCATAAATCCACTTCCGGGGCCCACTTGGTGTGTGCTTGGGCTAAGCTTTAACTTTCCACGTGCAGAGGCCATTTGTGGAGTTGAACGCCAGGTTTTGATCCATTTCTAGCGTTCAACTCTGGTTTTTGATCCCTTTCTGGCGCTGAACTCCAGAATTGGGCAGAGAGCTGGCGTTGAACGCCAGTTTGCGTCATCTATTCTTGGCCAAAGTATAGACTATTAATATTTCTGGAAAGCCTTGGATGTCTACTTTCCAACGCAATTGGAAGCGCGCCATTTCGAGTTCTGTAGCTCCAGAAAGTCCACTTTGAGTGCAGGGAGGTCAGAATCCAACAGCATCAGCAGTCCTTCTTCAACCTCTGAATCTGATTTCTGCTCAAGTCCCTCAATTTCAGCCAGAAAATACCTGAAATCCCAGAAAAATACACAAACTCATAGTAAAGTCTAGAAATGTGAATTTAACATAAAAACTAATGAAAACATCCCTAAAAGTAACTAGATTCTACCTATTTTTTTTCTTTTTTTTTTTTGCAAGCTTTGTTCTTTGCTGCTTTTTCTTGCTTCAAGAATCATTTTTATGATTTTTCAGATTATCAAATAACATGTCTCCTAGTCATCATTCTTTCAAGAGCCAACATATTTAACATTCTTAAACAACAACTTCAAAAGACATATGCACTGTTCAAACATTCATTCAGAAAACAAAAAGCATTGTCACCACATCAATATAATTAAACTAAGTTCAAGGATAAATTCGAAACTCATGTACCTCTTGTTTTTTTGAATTAAAACATTTTTCATTTAAGAGAGGTGATGGATTCATAGGACATTCATAACTTTAAGACAAAGTTACTAACTACTAATGATCATGTAATGAAGACACAAACATAGATAAGCACATAACATAGAAAACGAAAGCAGAAGAAATAAGAACAAGGAATGAATCCACCTTAGTGATGGTGGCGTTTCCTTCTTGAGGAACCAATTATGTCCTTGGGCTCTTCTATGTCTCTTCCTTGTCTTTGTTGCTCCTCCCTCATTGCTTTTTGATCTTCTCTTATTTCATGGAGCATGATGGAGTGCTCTTGATGTTCCACCCATAATTGTCCCATGTTGGCACTTAATTCTCCTAGGGAGGTGTTGATTTGCTCCCAATAGTTTTGTGGGGGAAAATACATTTGAGGCATCTCCGGGATCTCATGGTGATGAGCTTCCTGCGCCTCTTGAGCTCCATGAATGGGCTCTCTTGCTTGCTCCATCTTTTTCTTAGTGATGGGCTTGTCCTCTTCAATGAGAATGTCTCCCTTTATGTCAATTCCAACCGAATTGCAAAGGTGACTGATAAACCCATATTTCATGAGTTATTTTGTGCTTAGTTTGAGTGATTTATTCAATCCTTCACCCACTTATTCATATTAATTGCATGGTTTTACTTTCCCTTCCTTATTATAGTAAAGTCACCAAGCATCCTCCTTGCATTATTATTATTTTTGGCTGCCATCTCCTCTTCCTCTTCAAAATTTTCAATAAGGTTGTCTCTGGATTGTTGTAATTTAGCTTCTCTTAGTTTTCTTTTCAGAGTCCTTTCAGGTTCCGGATCAGCTTCAACAAGAATGCCTTTTTCTTTGTCCCTGCTCATAAGAAAGAGAAGAGAAAAAGAAAAGAAGAGGAATCCTTTATGTCACAGTAAAGAGGTTCCTTATTGTTAGCAGAAAAAGAAGAAGAAGAAAAATTCGAACACAGATAGAGAGAGGGTTCAGATTTTTGGTGGTGTGAGGAAGAGATGTTAGTAGATAAATAAATAAATAGAAGGGGATGAGAGAGAAGGAATTTTCGAAAATAATTTTTGAAAAAGAGTTAGTGATTTTCGAAAATAGTTTTGAAAAAGGTTAGTAGTTTTTCAAAAATTCAAATAAAAAAATAATTAGTTAATTAAAAAGAAATTTTTGAAAAAGGGGGAAGATATTTTCGAAAATGAGAGAGAGAGAGTTAGTTAGGTGGTTTTGAAAAAGATAAAAAACAAACAAAAAGTTAGTTAGTTAGTTGAAACGAATTTTGAAAATCAATTTTGAGAAGATAAGGAGTTAGGAAGTTAGAAAAGATATTTTGAAATCATATTTTTGAAAAAGATAAGATAAGAAGATATTTTTGAAAAGATGTGATTGAAATTAGTTTTTGAAAAAGATTTGATTTTTAAAATCTCAATTAATGACTTGATTCACAAGAAATCACAAGATATGATTCTAGAACTTGAAGTTTGAATCTTTCTTAACAAGTAAGTAACAAACTTGAAATTTTTGAATCAAAACATTAATTGGTGATGTTATTTTCGAAAATATGATGTAAAATTAAGAAAAAGATTTTTGAAAAATATTTTTGAAATTTTCAAAAATAACTAAAAAAATTGAAAAAGATTTTGAAACAGATAAGATTTTCAAATTGAAAATTTGATTTGACTCATAAAAACAACTAGATTTTAAAAATTTTTGAAAAAGTCAAATCTAATTTTCGAAATTTTGAGAGAGAAAAAGGGAAAGATATTTTTTTGATTTTTGAATTTTTTATGATGAGAGAGAAAAACACTAAAAAGATGCAATGCGTGAAATTTTTAGATCAAAATATGTGATGCATGCAAGAATGCTATGAATGTCAAGATGAACACCAAGAACACTATGAAGATCATGATAAACACCAAGAATATATTTTTGAAAAATTTTTAATGCAAAGAAAACATGCAAGACACCAAACTTAGAATTCTTTAATGCTTAGACACTAAGAATTCAAGAATGCATATGAAAAACAAGAAAAGACTCAAAACATGCAAATGCAAAGATCAAACAAGAAGACTTACTAAGAACAACTTGAAGATCATGAAGAACACTATGAATGCATGAAAATTTTCGAAAAATGCAAGATGCACATGCAATTAACACCAAACTTATAACATGACTCAAGACTCAAACAAAAAAACACAAAAAATATTTTTGATTTTTTATGATTTTCTAAATTTTTTTTTTTGGAATTTTTTTTCGAAAATTATTTGAAAATAAAAAATGAGGATTTCAAAATCTTTAATATGAATTCCAGGAATCTTGTGCTCTTTAGTCTAAAGCTCCAATCAAAGGGTCAGACATGGCTTAATAGCCAGTCAAGCTTTAGAATGGATTTACATCCATTGAGGTGATTAGTTGAAGACCAATCCCAAAGGAGTTTGGGTATGGCTTTTCAGCCAGATAGGATTCAACATGTTACCATGAAACTCTAGAATTCATTCTTGAAAGTTTTGAAGCCATAGAATAATTTATTTTTGAAAACATTTTTATTTTAAATTTTTTTTTCGAAAACAAAGGAGAAAATTTTGAAAGATTTTTGAAAAATTTTTGAAGAGAAAACAAAAAGAAAATTACCTAATCTGAGCAACAAGATGAACCGTCAATTGTCCATACTCGAACAATCCCCGGCAACGGCGCCAAAAACTTGGTGCTCAGAAATTGTGATTACACTTTAATTATGTAAAATTCATCGCTCTTTCTTTCCCTGGTAATGGCGCCAAAAATATGATGCCAATACCATGGTTCACAACTTCGCACAACTAACCAGCAAGTGCACTGGGTCATCCAAGTAATACCTTACGTGAGTAAGGGTCGAATCCCACGGAGATTGCTGGTATGAAGCAAGCTATGGTCACCTTGTAAATCTCAGTCAGGCGGATATTAAAATAGTAATGGAGTTTTCGAAAATAATTAAAGAACCAGGCATCCAGAGATATAACTCAGGATCAAAAGATAATCCAAAGATGTCTAATACAATAGTAAGAGGTCCTATTTATAATAAACTAGCTACTAGGGTTTACAGAAGTAAGTAATTGCTGCATAAATCCACTTCCGGGGCCCACTTGGTGTGTGTTTGGGCTGAGCTTTAACTTTCTACGTGCAGAGGCCATTTGTGGAGTTGAACGCCAGGTTTTGATCCATTTCTGGCGTTCAACTCTGGTTTTTGATCCCTTTCTGGCGCTGAACTCTAGAATTAGGCAGAGAGCTGGCGTTGGACGCCAGTTTGCGTCATCTATTCTTGGCCAAAGTATGGACTATTATATATTGATGGAAAGCCCTGGATGTCTACTTTCCAACGCTATTGGAAGCTCGCCATTTCGAGTTCTGTAGCTCCAGAAAATCCACTTTGAGTGCAAGGAGGTCAGAATCCAACAGCATCAGCAGTCCTTCTTCAACCTCTGAATCTGATTTCTACTCAAGTCCCTCAATTTCAGCCAGAAAATACCTGAAATCCCAGAAAAACACACAAAATCATAGTAAAGTCCAGAAATGTGAATTTAACATAAAAACTAATGAAAACATCCCTAAAAGTAACTAGATTCTACTAAAAACATACTAAAAATAATGCCAAAAAGCGTATAAATTATCCGCTCATCACTAACATTGATGAGTTGAAGTGAAATTGAATTAACAGAAAGTAAATGGCAATGAATTGTAAATTGCAAAAAGTCAATTGGACAGAAACTTCAATTGGCAAGAAAAGTAAATTGAGAGAATCTTAAATGAAAAGAAATGTAAATTGTAACGACCCAATTTTCAATATGTCTAGATCATACCGGAAACTGAGCGCTACCAATTAGTCTTCCTAATTATTTTCTATTATTTATCATATGAGCCTGATTCGTTGTTAAAAAAGTAGTTAATTTGCGAGGTTTTTTTTTTTTTGAAAACGTTTGGATTAATAGTCGGAATCACTCATAATCAATTCACAAGTAACAACAGATAAAACAGTTATAAACAACCACACATAAATACATCACAAGTAGCGAGCAATATTTAGTGATCCAGACTTTGTTAGAGTATAGACCTTTAGTTAGAACACCCTTAAATATAGCTAGATAATAACTATATACATATACATACATACAACCTCCCAGGTCCTGACCTGTTTAAGAAGTCCCTAAGCTGGCACCCAGGCTAGCCTCGACCCTATACTCACCTAGTCCCTCTAAACTACTAAAGCGAGGGAAAGTACGTTCTAAGTCTTCACAACTCAAGTCAGGTGGAACATCATCAAAAATTAGAACATCATCTGCTACTCCTCTGCACGATCAGACTTTTCCACAGGACATCTCTCCGGTACCTCATCAAGTAGCCACACAACAGGAATCTCGTACACAGGATTTAGGTTAAAGTGCGCATACGAACGGGCTGCAGACGTTGGCTGGTCTCACAGTATATACATATAAATAGAGAACAATACTCACCCTAGACTCAGAAGACTATCTAGAGCAGAATCCTCTTCTTGCGAATGGTCATCAGCGAATTATGGTGAGGTACTCTTACTTCCATCTGAAGGGGGAAGGGAGAGAGAAGGGGTAAGAACTGGGGAGTCCTTAGTAGGGTCGGGGTTATTAGTTA
>NC_029785.2:89031085-89034311 GCF_000816755.2 Arachis ipaensis
AGAGCTAGTTAACTTATATCTGCCAAACACACTCACTGTAAGAGTCCTTTGACTTACAGGAGCACACACACACACTCACTGTAAGAGTCCTTTGACTTACAAGAGTATATGCCAGTTATGTTTTCTCGATACCTCTGTAAGAGTCCTCTGACTTACAGAATAGCATTATAGTTAAGTATCCCAGGAAAGCACTCTCAGTGGTCGTACCACCATCTATCTGACTGCCTTCATGCAACAGATCATCACATAATCATTCTCATTATCATCATTCATTATCATTCTCATTATTCATCATCACTTTCACATTCTTATCCAGTACCTCTTTCTTTCTCGGTATCTCTTTACTCTGTTTTAATTATTCTGTTCTCTGCATCTCTTTTCTCTTCTCTAATTACTCTTTTCATCTGTATCTATATTACTCTTTTTCTCTTTATCTCTTTACTTTACTCTGGTTACTCTGTTTTCTGTGTTTCTCTACTCTACTCTGATTTCTCTGCTTAACGTATGTACTTAAAGTTTATGTAAATTTTGGTATGAATAGTTAGCCTGTCCCAAGTATAGGTTCATTAAGTCTATACTGAAACAGTTTAACTTTTCATATTATACCTAACCCTAGTCGCAACTCAAGTACTAACTAAGTTGCCCTAGTTCGTTCATTGTTCTTTAACTTTTTATCTTTAACTTTTTATCTTTTGGTGTTTATCTTTTCTTTAACTTTTTATCTTTTATTTATCTTTACCTCACTAATATGTTCTTACCACTCCCTAGGTGTTTTATGAAGGTAATTATGAGATTCTGCGCTTAAAGTTGTCTTTCTACTTGAACACAAATTGAACCCCAATTTAGGGCCTAGGGTTTCGTTTTCCAGAAGCCACAAGAACATACATTCATAGCTTGAATTTCATCAAATTTCATCAAAATTTCACCAAATTTTCACCAAGAATCAATCATATATGCAACCAATATTTAGCACAGCTAAATCATACAACATTCACACATCTCAAACACAAATAATCAAGATTAATTTCGTGACACCCTACCTTGATTTGCTGCTCCAAATCCGGTTAAACTTTCAGGTGGTCCTTAAGCACTTTTTCCTCCTAAATCACATCAAGAACAACTTTAAATCCAAAACTCTCAACTGACCAAATCTCACTCAGTATGTTAGGAAGAGATATCTCACCTTAGACTTGCTGGAAATTCACGTTTCTTGGCCCTCAAGTCAAGTTAAGCATGATTCCTAAGGAAGAACATCAAGAAAACACATGTTTTGCATGGTTTTCCTTGAAAACCGAATTGAAATGGGAGGGAGACAGCCATCTCACCTTATTTCCAGCCTTGATAAATCACATGGTTATGTAGAGGAAGAAGAGAGGATCATTTTGGTGAAAACGAAGTTTTGATTTGAGTTTTAGTTCAGAAGAAATCAAGCTTTGAAAATTAAGTGTTCATAAAAGTTTCTCTCTTTTCTCTCTTGTTATTTTCGGCAAAAATGATGATATGAGACATCCTTGGAGGTCTTGGGGGGTGTAAGGTGAGTTGTGATTGGTTGGCTTGGAGGTGGATTAAAATAATATTAAAATATCTCTGGTGTACAACTACTAAAACTAGGTGTATCGGAATACTCGTAAAAACATCTCTAAAAATTATTTTCTGAGCTACTAGCATAAATGACACTAGTAACATATTTATTATGAGAATAGAACATGTATAATGAGGCCTTGGTATTGCTAAATTCATCAGAGAGTGCTGGTGCTAAGCTGCACTAGTAAACCGTAAACCCGGTTAAACCGATTTTCTGTTTTTAACAAAAACAGACCAGGTAACCTTATAATATCATTCAAGCATGTTCTAATACTAATATAATGATAATATTATACTATTATCTCTCTCCTCTCATGAATCGAGTCCGGTTCGTCAAACAGAGACTATTTACGAAAATCAGAATTAAAACTGCCAACCGATATGGTTCAAAAACTAGGTTCTTCCCGATTGCATTATCAAGCTTGCCTCAGGGGAGGTTCTAGCTTAAGAATGACATAATGATAATGAGGATTGAGATGCTTGATGATATAACAAAGGTGTTCCCTTTACTGATCTTCCGGAGAAACCCGTACTTTCAGAAAAGATCTCATATACTCGAAAATTAGGGTTGTTACATAAATTGCATCAAATGTAAAGGGAGTTGGGTACAGGGAGATTAAACAAAGCAATAGATCAAAGCTTAGAGAAACTGCAGAGAATTAAACTTGCAGAAAAAGTAAATCAGATCATGAACAGAAATGTAAAATGCCGAACAAGTGCAGAAGAATTAAATTGCTTGAAAGTAAATTGAAAGCAAATGGAACAGAAGATTTGAGTTCAAGATCAATGTAAACTGATGTGTATAATTGCAAAAGAGGAAATTTGCAGAAGAAGTGAGAATAAAAAAGAAACAATTGGGATCTAATCTTTAATTCATAAAGTCAAGAAACAGAAAAGAAATGGAACTCTGAGAGGAAGAACTTCAAAGAATTCTTCAATCAGAGTTCAAAAGCCCAGAATCAGATCTCAATTCTCAAGTTCAAAAGAAAAATTAAAAGAGAGAGAGCTCTCTACTCCTACTCCTACTGCTCCCTACTGGAGCCAGCCTCCTAATGAAATGAAATTGATGCCTTTATATAGGCTTTACAAAGTGAAAATGAAATTGAAATTAAAAACAAATTACAATTGAAATTCCTAATCTAGCTTGTTCTTGTGCCTTTGAATGATGATGTGGGCTTTGCTTGCTTTGGATTTGAAAAGAGATGGGTTCGGTTGGCCTTGGTTCAATTGACATGGTTCAAGGTTGCTTGGTTCAAGTTGGTTTGGTGTGTGGGACCTTCCAGGGTAGTGCTCGGTTGAAAAAGAGAGTGCAGCATTGCCTTGTTTGCCTTGCCAAATTGGTTGCGTGCCAAGCCTTGCCCGTGTAAGGGAGAGTAGCGCTCAGTTAAGTGAGAGAGTGCAGTGCTCCATTGTTTTTAGTGGGACTCCAATTTCGAACTATGAGGGAAGCATACTTGGTGCAATTGTCTTGTGTAAGGGAGCGCTCAATGAATAAGACCAACGCAGCGCTCCAAGCTTTGGGTTGAGGCTCCCTTGTTCGAGCCTTGGTGGTTGCACTCTTGCTTTGTTTTTGTTTTAGTGAGAGCCCGATAAAGTTAACTAAGTTAACTTAGCACTCTCTCTTTGAGTGCTGATGCCTTGT
>NC_029785.2:89034334-89091767 GCF_000816755.2 Arachis ipaensis
TTGCCTTATGAGGAAGCTCCCCTTCGAGCCTTGGGTGAAACTATATTGGTGCCCAATTCCTTGCTAAGGTAGCGCTCAGTTTACAATCTTCACTCAGCGTCCTTTGTTTTGGTACATGGTCTCCACTTCGATCCTTGGTTGTCCCCTTTGCTAGGTGTAGCGCTCTGCTTGCTTTTATTGGCCGTTGCATTAATAATATTATATGCATGCTTCATGGTTCAATTAATTAGTAATGCCGTAAAGCTTCATGCATTTCATTCATTAGCATTAGTAATTAATTTTTTCCTGTATGCATCCATTTACTTATTAATGTAATGCATTAACGTAATGCCAATTGCATTAGTAATTAAAGTTGCATGCTTTCATGACTTTAATTAATAATGCTTTAATGCATTAACTTTATTTGCCAATTGCATTAAACATTTCATGCATGCATGCATATGATATTGATGCATGTGCCAAGGCTTCATGGTCATAGGCCACGCTTTTAAAAGCATGGCCTAAGATTCCAAAGCGTGCTCATTCTTCAAATCATGCCCAAAATTCTTCTTTTCTTCTTTTTAGCTTATTTTGTGCTCTTTTGCTTCTTTTTCTTCTTATTTCCTACAAAATTTATAAAATCAAAAGATCAAGAAAATATACCATTTAAGCACAAAAGAATGCAATATTTAAGCACTAATTATCAATTTCTTATATGAAAAAGCGTAGAAAAACATGACATGATGACATGTCATCACAACACCAAACTTAAACCTTGCTTATCCCCAAGCAAGAAAAGAATCATGCAATAGAGATTGACAATCCAAGGTAAGAAGAATAGCAACTCAATGTTCATGGTTGGCTAGTTTTCTATGTATGCCACAATTACAAAAGACATATAAATGATTGATGCTTCTATCTAGCTCAATTTATGAAATCTTTTCCTTATACTTCTTCCTTGAAGCAAGCTTTTGATTTTCTTATTAGCTTCTCCTTTTGGGTGCTTTGCCCCATGAGTTGATAACAAAACTACGACTCTAAGTGCTTTGTTTTCAAGTATTACCACTTGATACATAAGTACCACAAGCATTTAATTAGAGGACTTCATTAAGCTTATTTGTTTCTTTTCTTGACTCTCTAATCATTGATGCTCAGACCCTTGAGCTTTGAGGGAGTGCATTTGCACTTGAGCCTAGCCTTGACTCTAAGTGTTTTATTTTCAAGCATTTTGCTTGATACATAAACACCACAAGTACTTAACAATGGAATTGTCATTGGTACTCAAAGCCTTCAGCTTTCTCATTCTTTCCCTTTTGCTTTTCTTAATTTACAATTTCTTCTTCAAGGTTTTCATGATTTCAAAAGATTTCACAAAGTGTTCTAGATGAAAACTTCAATTAAATAAAATCCAATGCAATTGAGCAACAATTAACCATACTAGCCTTCCAATACTTGTATGCACATGCTAAACTCTTCTTTCATGACCTTTTTTGTTTATGATCATGATGCTTTATTGCTTTTGAAGTCACAAAACTCAAGTTGGTAGTCATAATGTCACAGCAACATGTTGCAAATCAAAATTCACGCTATGCTTATTCATACCACACATGCATACAGAGAAGATAAAGACAATCATGCAATTTAAAGTGCTGGAAACAAAGGAGAGGAAAAGGAACTTTACAACCTTGTAGTTCATCTTCTCTATTGTTGTCATTTTCCTCCCATTCTTCCTCTTTCCTTGCCAAACTCAGAATGCTTTCTCATCCTTAAGCAACAATTAGAACAATGGCTATGGGGCTAAGATGGATCATGAATGTCTTACACAATGAAATATTAGTAGCACATGTGTTTTAAGCAAGCAAAATTAAAGATAACAATCAAAGCACAAGGGGCAGAGACATTGTGATTGCAAACATAAGAGAGTGTGAATGATACATGGCATAAAAAATGAGTGGCACACCAAACTTAGTGTGACACTTTCGCTTGGAATTAATGCAAGTATCCAGTAAAGATTGGAAGCAAATTTTGTTACATAGCAACACCAAACTTAGAATGCAATCCTATGTCAATTTATTTGAACTAGACTAAACAAAGGGAACTATTATATATTAAATACAATCACCAAGCCAAGAATCTGTCATGAGTAAGGATCTCTTGGTGATGTATTAACAAAAACAGTTAAGAAGCAAAATAAGTGAAAGCATTAAAAACAAAGAAATAACTAAAGTAAACAGAATAACAAAGTGTCAAACCAAAAGAAAAATTAACACTGCAAAGGCATTATGATTATGCAGACAAGTGGTGTTGCTTAATGAATTGCATAGAGAATTAAGTGGCACACCAAACTTAGAATCTTAGTGTGACACTTTAGAATTGATGCAATCATCAAGAAAGATTGAAAAAAAATTGTTGCAGGGCAACACCAAACTTAGAATGTAACCATATGCCAATTTATTGAAATTTAAACAAAGCAAACAGAGAAAGTAAACAAAGCAAAGAAAAGAAATATTACCTACGGTTGACATGTTCTTCACTTTCTTCCTCTTCTTCCAGTTTGTTAAGAGGAATGACCTCAATGGGAGAGATGAACCAGCTAGTGTCCCTTGTCTTGGCCTCTCCTCAGCAAGCTTTTTTTTTGTTAATGGCTTGATTGAGCTTGCTTGCTGGATCAGGGGGAGGATTGCTTGTAGTTGACCTTCTCTTCTTTATGAATATTGTCCTTTGTAGTTTGGTAACAATCCTCTTCTCGGTGCTTTTGTTAATTGCCTTCACTTCCTTGAATTCAAGTCTTGGTGGTTGTGTGATTGTTGGAGTGTTCTCCTCATCAAGAGCTTTTTGTATTGATGGTTCAGTGAGCTCTTCCTTTCTGTAATTTTCAGCTTCAATTGAGTGTGAACTTCCTTGATTGGCTTCCTCCTCTTCTTTTACATGATCTTCCATTAAGTCTTTTGGGAGTGAAGCTTCATGTTCCTCTATCACCTCAATTAGCTTCTGTGAATATGAAGCCATAGGTTCAAACACCTCCACAACCTCCTTTTCCATTGAAATTTCACTTGACACAGAGACTTCCTCATCTTGCCCTTCCTTTTTCTTCTTTGCACTCAACAATTGAGCTAACAGCACTTCCATGTTTGTGAGGGAGTTCTCTTGTTCTTTCCATGATCTCTGTGCTTCCCTTTCGTATCTTTCAAGCATGGTTTCAAGCCTTGAGAGGCTTTGGTTCATAGAAGTTTGTGTGGACTGTGAGCTTTGGAAGAGAGTTTGTGTCAAGGGATAGTTAAGTGATGAAGAATTTTCAGATGAAAAACTGGGAGATAAGGTTTGACAGCTTTCCATGAATGAATTGAAGGTTTTCTCAAGTGATGATAGCTCTTGATAAGTGGAGTATGAATTTTCAAATGCTTTCTGATTTTGATTCTCCCAAGCACAACTTGAAGAATTGTTGAATTCATCACAGTATGAATCATCTTGTGGCATTGGGGAACAATTTTCCATGTATGCATTGACAGCTAATGAATCCAATTCACACCCCCATTTAAAAATTGGTGAATTAGTTCTTTTGGCAAGCGCACCAAAATTATCGTCAAGTAATAACCCACAGTGGAGTGGGATCGTATCCACAAAGATTGGCAAATTCGAGCAGTTTTAATTAATTGATGAATTAGTCAAGCAGATCAATAGGATTGTAAAGTGCAGAATTGTAAATGACATAAATGTGAATGACTAGAATAGAAAGAAAAGCAATAAAGTGCAGAAATATAAATGGCAGAATGTAAAGTGCAGAATCATAAATGACTTGAATGTAAATGGGAATGGGGAATTACTGAATGTAAAATTAAGCTATAGAGAAATGGATAGATAAAAATGGGGAAATTCATTGAGATTGGGAGATGTTGTCTCTTTGGATCAAATTTAGCTTATATCCTCTTCAATCATGCAACTCATTGACCTCTTGGCAATCATGATTGATTGAGCCCTAATCCCTTGGTGACTCAATCTCTCAGATCTTGATCAATAGCCAATTCCTTGGTTTAATTGCTCATGAAGAGAGATATGCTTGGTCCCTGATTATACCACACACCATTATAGGTCCAAGTAGAGGGAGGATTATATGTCACATATCCAAACACCAAAACCCAGATTCTACTCAAGTGTGAGAAAGGATTTCAAGCATGGTTTCATGTTTCCTTTCCCAAGGTTCCCATGAAACCCAATTGCATTCAATCTCTTTTCCAAGATAATTGAACACTAAGCATTAAGAATGAAATTCCTTCTAGCAAATCAAAGAGAAGATAAAGAGAAGAAGAATTTCACTATTATCAATCCATCAAGTACAACAGAGCTCCCTCTCTCAATGAGAGGGAAGTTAGCTACTCATAGCTCAAAAAGTACTCAAAAGTGAAGTGTAAAAGTGGATCTAAAACTGACTACTTAACCCCTTCTTCAGTACTCCTTGGGGGTATTTATAGTACTCCTAGTAAAATAAAAGAATTACAAAAGTGAAAAAGGAAAATTTCATTTTGGAGGGAAAAGAAAATACTCAATAAGCGTGACTTCCCAGCTGGCGTGTGGCTGGCACTTTACTGGCGTGTCACGTGCCCTTTATTTCTAGCTTGGCGTGCCACGCCCAATACTTTAAGTGGCACGCTCATCTCTCTATCAACTTTGGCGTGCCACGCCTTCGAACTCAAGTGGCACGCCAAAGTGGAATTCTTGTGTTGGCGTGCCACGCCTTCGAACTCAAATGGCACGCCCTTTGCCTTTTTCCACTTTTCTTTGTCTCTGAAAACTTGA
Source organism: Arachis ipaensis (assembly GCF_000816755.2). Lineage (NCBI taxonomy): Eukaryota > Viridiplantae > Streptophyta > Magnoliopsida > Fabales > Fabaceae > Arachis > Arachis ipaensis. Next base: position 89,039,108 of record NC_029785.2, read on the forward strand.
ACTGGCGTGCCACGCCCAGGGTCTGGCATGCCACGCCCTTGCTCTATTCTTGGCTAAGCTTCTTTGGAAAGTTGCGCTAGCGTGGCACGCCCAGGGTCTGGCGTGCCACGCCCCTTTTGTGAGTGAGTGGTTCCTCTGTTTGGCGTGCCACGCCACGAACTCAAGTGGCATGCCCCAATACTTCTTTGCTCTCTGAATGACACTGGCATGCCACGCCTGGTTGCTTAAGTGGCACGCCTAAGTAAAGAATGGTGAGTGGCATGCCACGCCTTCGATACCAAGTGGCACGCCCCATGTAATTGGCCTCCTTCATCCTCTCTGGAAACTTATACCAGCGTGCCATGCCTAAAGGCTGGCGTACCACACCCATGATCTTGTCTTGGTTCCAGTAGTTGGCGTGCCACGCCTCAGCCTTCAAGTGGCACGCCATAGTGACATACTTGGGTTGGCGTGCCACGCCTTCGATACCAAGTGGCACGCCCAGTCCTTGCTTTTGTTATCTTTATGCATTGGCGCGCCACGCCTGGTCGCTCAAGTGGCACGCCTAAGTGAGGTTGAGAGGTTGGCATGCCACGCCTTTGACTTCAAGTGGCACGCCCAGTCTTCAATTGCCTTCAGCCCTTTCTCTGGATTATTGTACCAGCGTGCCACGCCATGCTGTTCAAGTGGCATGCCCATGGATTTGTGAACTTTTCAAGCTTGGCGTGCCACGCCTGGGTTCTCAAGTGGCATGTCCAAGTGACTTCTTGGAGCTGGCATGCCATGCCTTCGATACCAAGTGGCACGCCATAGTGGAGGTTCTTCTTGGAATGGTGAGTTGGCGTGCCACGCCCCTTTGCTCAAGTGGCACGCCCATAGTAGTTGATGGGTCAGGCGTGCCACGGCCAACCTGGCGTGCCACGCCCCTTTTGTGTCCTCCATTGTAGCTCTCTGGAATTTTGTATTAGCGTGCCACGCCTAGTCCCTGGCGTGCCACGCCCACATGCATGCTTGGACTTCTTCTCTGGACTTTAGTACTGGCGTGCCACGCCCAACTCCTGGCATGCCACGCCAGTGCATTTTTGTGGCGTTTGCTCTCAAGTGGCACGCCAGTTTCACACGCCCAGCTTCTTGTTTGTCTTCTACCCATTTTTGTTGCCTTTTTCACCTGAAATTCAGTACAACTCATCTCAAAGTAGTGTCCCATAATATTCATCAAATAATGCATGAATTGTACTGATCAAATGAGATTTATGCTCTTTTATGGTCTTCTTTATGCAAGAAAGAAGGGTAGATGATGCAAGTCATCACAACACCAAACTTAAGCTTTGCTTGTCCCAAGCAAATCAATGTGAGTAAGCCTTTATAACTTGAGGCCTTGGCTTTGAGTGATTGCAATACAACTAAGAGTAAGAATAAGTGTTCAACACATGTATGAATGTTTTAATGTCATGAAAAGCTCTTGGATCCTTGAGGGTTCTTTCAGGTATAGGCTTTAGGGGTCCTTTCTATTGATTGTCACCTTGAAGTAGCAAGGGTTGTTTTGTTTTCTTGACCACGACTCTAAGTATTTTGTCTCAAGAAAACCCTTTAATTAGGCTTTCAATTAGTGATGCATGGAAAACTTGTCTCATAACAAATTTCCTTCGGCAAGTGTACCGAATTTGTCGTCAAGTAAAAACTCACAATAGAGTGAGGTCGAATCCCACAGGGATTGATTGATCAAGCAACTTTAATTAGAGGAATGTTCTAGTTGAGAAAATCAGAATTTGGGTTGAGAATTGCAGAAAGTTAAATGGCGGAAAAGTAAATAACAGAAAAGTAAATGCTAGAAATAAAGAGCTGAATGTAGATGACAGAAAGTAAATTGCAGAATCTTAAATAGGAATGGGGTAATTGCTCATAAAAGTAAATGACAAAAATTAAAGAGAATGGGTAAGATCAGAAATGGGGAGTTCATTGGGCTCAGGAGATGTTGCATTCTCCGGATCAATTTCATTTTCATCTCTTCCTCAATCAATGCACTCATTGATCTCCTTGGCAATCTTAAGTGATCAAATTACAATTCCTTGTAATTCAATCTCTCAAATCTTGATCAATAGCCAATTCCTTGGTCAATTGCTCATGAGAAGAGATGAAGTATGGTCACTGATTATACCACATGCATTTTTTAAATCAAGTGTTGAGAGAATTATAGTCACATATCCATCCAAACCCAATTTGGTCCATTCTTGAATGATAACTCTCTTCTTCAAACAGTATGGACCGCAGCTTTAATGCCCTCATGACTCTCATGGGACCAAAATCCACAATCTTTCTTCTCACAAAGCTTGTATATGACTCATCTGCCTTATCATATCGGACCGCATTTGCATAAAACTCTCTTATAAGATTTACATTCACCTTAATGACCGGATCAGTGAGGAGCTCCCATCTTCTCTTTTCTATCTTCTTTGTGATTTCGGGACACTCAGTTTTCCTAACTTGAAATCCTAGCTCATAAATGATCTCCTTATCCACCATCCACCCGTATTGCAATGCATGATGCAAGCTTCTAAATCTCTTTTCATCATACGGGTGTTGCTCCATAGGTTCCTTTCCCTTCCTTCTTTTAGAGCTCAAAGATGCCATGAATGAGGGTTAATGTGTGAAGTTGGCAAGGGTGTGGAGACTTTCGGTTGTTTAGGGTTGAGTGCAATGAAGGGAGTGAGGGAGAATATTTTTAATGGGTTAGGAAATGCTTTGCTCCGAAATGGATAAGTGTGAAGAGTGGGTGTGGAGTGTGAAGCTAGGGTACGGAGGAACAAGGATCACTTATATAGAGAGGTTGTGAGTGAATGGAGGGTGTGGATTGATGGAATGGTTACTTGATGGACGGTTGGGGTTGTGCATGTAGAAAGGACAAGGATCATCACTTTATGATGGGGATTGCTCGGTCTTCAAGGGTCCCATTCTTTTCCGTGTTGCATGGCAACATTTTCCAATGCGTTCCCTTTTAGGAACAAGTGTGTAGTCCCTCTTCATGAAGTGACCGAACCTTCCTCATTTCATTGTCCAATCAATCTCCTTCAATGCTCCTCTCCTTTTTCCTATAAAGATAAAATAAGAAAAGTAAGAATTAATATCATAAAAAAAACAATTTAAACTTTACGGCTAGAATAATAAAAAGAAGAAAAGATTTTGTTTACTCATGAACTCCAACTAACTAACTAACTGTGTATCCTTATATGCACATTGGTGGCACCATGGGGTGACACCAAACTTAGTTTGGAGCACTGTGATGAAAAGTTCTGTTCAAAGCTCCAAGACTAGCATGCTCTCAGTTGCATTCATGCTTTCTTGGCATGCTTTGAACACTAAACTTGTTCTTCACTATATACTGCAATATAAGGATTTTACCAAGTGTTTGTCAAGTTTGGGTTGGAATTCATGAATATTGACTTATTCACTATTTTCTAAAAGCATATAAAACATGGGTTGCCTCCCATGAAGCGCTTCTTTAGCGTCACTAGCTTGACGTTTCTCCTTCATCAGGGAGGTTGATAATGGTTCAAGTCCTCCCCTCTTGTCTTGGACCTATATCCATTGGTTGTATCAATGATCTCTACATGTTCCAAGGAGAGAACTCTGTTGATAGTGAAGACCTTAGGTAACTGAGATGGTACAGTGGAGAGATCAGGGGGGATATCTGGGAAGTAAGCTGAGATCACTTTATCCCCTGGAGAGAAGTCCTCGGTAGGGATCTTCTTGTTCCTCCACCTCCTTGGTACCTTCTTCTTTGTCCCTTTTGATGTTGCCTTGCTCTTTGTGACTTCTTCTTCTAAGGGAATTTTGTTGTTGTCTTCACATGTCTCTGGTGGTTTAGGTTCCTCCAGCTTTTCCTTGAGCTGTGACAACTGCTTATTTCCTTGTTCATCAACCAAGGGCTTTCCCAGATGGGCTGGTTGTGCTTTAGTGCTTGCTTTCTCTGTCAACATCTCATTACGATCTTTGCTTGGTTCTTTGTTCTCTTGGTCTGCTTCTTGTGAGAGTTTGAATACATTAAATCTGAGTCGTTCATCATGGATCCTCAATATTAGCTCCCCTCGCTCCACATCTATGAGTGCTCTGGCTGTAGCTAGGAATGGTCATTCCAATATGATTAGGTGAGTGTGACTCTCTTCCATGTCCAGGATGACAAAGTCGGTGGGAAGAAAGTATTTCCCAACCTTTACCAACACATTTTCCACCACTCCTATTGCTTGTTTTTGAGTTTTGTCTGCCAGCCTGATGACTACATCTGTGGGCATTATCTCATTGATCTTCAGCCTCTTTACCAGGGACAAGGGCATTAAGTTGATGCTTGCTCCCAAATCGTAGAGTGCTTTATCAAACATTGTTTCTCCTATGGCACAAGGGACATGAAAACTCCCTGGATCTTTTCTTTTTGTAGGCAACTGTGGTTGAATGAGGGCACTACACTCCTTGTTCATTACTATAGTTTGGCCTCCTTTGAGTGAGCTTTTTCTAGGAAGCAGTTCCTTCATATACTTGATATATGCAGGCATTTGTTGGATGGTCTTGATGAATGGTATGTTGACATGCAGAGATGCAAACAAGTCAAGAAATCTTGAGTATATTCTCTTCTCAACAGCACCATTGAGTCGTTGGGGAAAGGGTGCATAAAGTCTCAACAGCTCCTGTTGTGAGATTTCTGGTTCTTGGTGATCTTTTTCCTCCTTCTTTGTTGAGGTGTCTCCAGATTGTTCTGCCAACTTGTTTGGCTTGTCCTCAGTCTCCTTATCACTTATAGTGACCATCTTGCAATCTTTCTATTTTACTTTCTTTGTTTCACCTCTCGGATTCTTCTCTATGTCACTTGGGAATCCATCTGTAGGTTTAGGAATCTGCTTAGAGAGATACCCCACTTGGGATTCCAACCTCTTGATTGTGTCTCCCTGATTCTTGAAATTGGCTCGCACTTCCTCCTTGAATGCCTTGTTGTCTTGAATCTCTTTGCCTATGCCTTCAAGTAGATTCTCAATCCTTGAGAGTCTGTCATCAAATGATGGTAGATTGGGATTAAAGGTGGAAGGACGAGGAGGGTTATTTTGGCCTTGGTAAAGGTGTTGAGAGGGTTGGCTATGTGGGTGCTGATATGGTCTAGATGTGAAATGTTGGTGGGCTACATTGTTGTTGGGATTTGAACGTCTTTGATCTATGCCTTGGTCTTGTTGATTTCTGATGCATGGAAAACTTGTCTCGCAACAAATTTCCTTCGGCAAGTGTACCGAATTTGTCGTCAAGTAAAAACTCACAATAGAGTGAGGTCGAATCCCACAAGGATTGATTGATCAAGCAACTTTAATTAGAGGAATGTTCTAGTTGAGCGAATCCAGGATTTGAGTTTAGAATTGCAGAAAATAAAATGGCGGAAAGGTAAATGACAGAAAAAGTAAATGCTAAAATTAAAGAACTGAAAGTAAATGACTGAAGTAAATTGCAGAATTGTAAATGGGAATGGGGGAATTGCTCATAAAAGTAAGTGACAGAAAATAAAAAGAATGGGTAAGATCAGAAATGGGGAGTTCATTGGGCTTAGGAGATGTTGCATTCTCCGGATCAATTTCATTTTCATCTCTTCCTCAATCAATGCACTCATTGATCTCCTTGGCAATCTTAAGTGATTGAATTACAATTTCTTGTAATTCAATCTCTCAAATCCTGATCAATAGCCAATTCCTTGGTCAATTGCTCATGAGAAGAGATAAAGTATGGTCACTGATTATACCACATACATTTCCCAAATCAAGTGTTGAGGGGATTATAGTCACATATCCATCCAAACCCAATTTGGTCCAGCATTAGAAAGCATTTCTAGCTTGATCTCTTCATTCCTCTTTCAAGGTTCAGAAGAGATCCAAGTATGAATAGCTTCTTTTCCAAGATAACTACCCAATTGGATGAAGATCGAAAGCTTTCAAGTAAAATCAAGAGAAAAGATAGAAGAAGAATAATGAAAACTAGTATTGATCCATCAAATTACAATAGAGCTCCCTAACCCAATGAAAGGGGTTTAGTTGTTCATAGCTCTGGAAAATGAAAACAAAGATGGAGAATACATAATGAAACTAGAAGTGCAGAGAAAGTAAATACAGAGAGTAATTCTATGCCCAGAGGCTCCCTATATTTTTCAACTCCCAAAATAATTCAAAGTTACTCCTATATATACTACTCTTCTACTCCTCTAGTTGGTTCTTCAAGTCTTGGGTCTGGGCCTTTGGATCTTGAGTTTGAACCAGTTATCTTCTTCATTGGGCTTGGCTTTACTTGCAGAGAGAAATTGTGAAGTGGACAGAGACTTTAGCTCAGGACGTTAGTGGTGTTAACGTTCAGTGAAAATATGGATTCGAGAACGTTAGTGACACTCAACTTTTTCACTAACGTTCCTTACCCAAGTAAGAGCCACGTTAACCTCAACGTTAGTGGCACAAACGTTGCCACTAACGTTGCCTCTTTGTCCTTCGCGCACGTTATTGGGACTCAACTTTCCCAATAACGTTGAGAAGCCTCCCCCTTCCCAACGTTAGAGTCCACGTTAACTTAGTTAACGTGGCTCTTTTAACATAGGCTTGCCATCCTTCGAGAACGTTAGTGACACTACTTAACATTGTCACTAACGTTCCAATGTGCCCCTTAGCTCCCACGTTAGAATCCACGTTAACTAGGTAGTTAACGTGGCTTCTAACGTGGCCTATGCTAGCCATCTCCAACGTTAGTGACAAAGTTGAGTGTCACTAATGTTGGTTCAAAATTGCACAATGCATGCTTGAATTAAGATGTAAGTGAATATCTACCCAAAACCAGCTTATTTCCTACGAAAATGCATGAAACTACCCTAAAAACAGTAAAGAAAATGTCAGTAAAACTGGCCAAAATGCCCTGGCATCACAACACCAAACTTAAAGCTTGCTTGTCCCTAAGCAAGTACCGGAGCAAGAGAATGATGAATGGAATGCCAAGAGAAGTGAGTCATTCTTGTGGAAGTCATGTCCCTGGTTTTATAGTGGTTTCATGCATAGCAACTTAGGTTCATTCCTGGCTTTCAGACCTTTATCATGTCCTAGAATACTCACTGTGATTGCATCCCATGAAACTTTTTTTTATTAATCCTTTTGTTGTTTTTTCAGGGCTTATTTGTGTTCTTAGGCTAAGTGTTCTGTAAGGGGGCAACTCTTTAAAATAAGCTTTCAGCCAACACTCCCGAACCAGTTGGTTCAAGGTGCTAGGTGTTGAAGCACCCCTAAGGACTTACTTGCTCAAGTCTCTCCCCCATACATACACACCACAGGCACATAGTTTATTTATTTTCTTTTCTTGAGACCTTGGTTTCCAGCACCTCTTTGGGTTACTAAATGCTCTGTAGTGAGGGTTACTATTGATAGTGGACTTTCAGCTGATAATCCCGGGTTAGTTAACCCAAGTTACTAAGTGATAAGGCACCCCTAAGAGCTTATTCATCCAAGTAGATCCCTCACACAGGAGCACCACAGACACATGCCTCAAGATTAAAAACCATTAGTGCCTAGCCTTATTGCTTGTTCTTTTTCTTTTATTCCTCAACTTTGATTGTTCTTTGCCTTTTTCTTATTAGGATCTTCTTATTTGGCTAGTCTCATGGGGTGTGTTTCAAGCATAGTATTCATGACAGATAGTTGTCCTCCCACCTTATGGTTGAACCAACTTAGCTAACTTATGATTATACCATAAACTCATGAACTTCATAGTATGAACTCTTCTCTGGTCCTTAAAAAAAAACACTCATTCTCTTTTCATTCGATTCAAAGGGACAGGTATACAAATAAGCAAAGTCAGGATGCATTGACATAAGGACTAGCAATCATAAACCTCTTCAACACAAAAACTTAAAAGACAGAATTAAAAAGGTTTAAACTAACATGGAAGCAAGTTCTATTTCATACAAGATCTTCCTTATTTAAAGCATAGAAAAAGATGGACCAAAGAAGGAACTCCACCACCTTTTATTCTTGTGGATGTCCATGCTCTTCTTCTTGCTTGTCCTCCTGGTGTTTTTCTTGATTGCTTGTGCTCCCACTTCCCTTGCCTTTTCCAAGCAGCTTCTTCCAGAAACCCCCATCTTCCATCTTCTTCTTGAGTGTTTCCTTCTACCATTTCACCTTCCTCTCTTCTTCAAATGGTATGAACCGCAGCTTTAATGCCCTCATGACACTCATGGGACCAAAATCCACAATCTTTCCTCTCACAAAGCTTGTATATGACTCATCTGCCTTATCATATCGGACCGCATTTGCATAAAACTCTCTTATAAGATTTGCATTCACCCTAATGACCGGATCAGTAAGGAGCTCCCATCTTCTCTTTTCTACCTTCTTTGTGATTTCGGGACACTTATTTTTCCTCACTTGAAACCCCAGCTCATAAATGATTTCCTTATCCACCATCCATCCATATTGCAATGCATGGTGCAAGCTTCTAAATCTCTTTTCATCATACGGGTGTTGCTCCATAGGTTCCTTTCCTTTCCTTCTTTTAGAGCTCGAGGATGCCATGAATGAAGGTTAATGTGTGAAGTTAGCAGGGGTGTGGAGACTTTTGGTGTTTAGGGTTGAGTGCAATGAAGGGAGTGAAGGGGAACTCGAAATGGAGAGGTGTGAAGAGTGGGGTACGGAACAAGGATCACTTATATAGAGAGGTTGTGAGTGAATGGAGGGTGTGGATTGATGGAGTGGTTGTTTGATGGACGGTTGGGGTCGTGCATGTAGAAAGGACAAGGATCATCACTTTATGAATGAGATTGCTCGGTCTCCAAGGGTCCCATTTTTCCAATATTGCATGGCAACATTTTCCAATGACTTCCCTTTTTAGAACAAGTGTATAGTCCTTACTTTTGTGGTGTCCGAACCTTCTTCCTTTAATTGTCCAATATATCTCTTTCAATGCTCCTTTTCTTTTCCCTATAAAAATAAAATAAGAAAAATCAATATCATAAAAAGTTTTTAAACTTTTCGGCTAGAATGATAAAGAGAAGAAAAGATTTTGTTTATTCATGAACTCTATCTAACTAACTAACTGTGTATCCTTATATGCACATTGGTGGCACCATGGGGTGACACCAAACTTAGTTTGGAGCACTGTGATGAAAAGTTCTGTTCAAAGCTCCAAGACTAGCATGCTTTCTGTTGCATTCATGCTTTCTTGGCACGCTTTGAACACCAAACTTGTTCTTCACTATATTCTGCAATATAAGGACTTCACCAAGTTTGGGTTAGAATTCATGAATATTGACTTATTCACTATTAAAAGCTAATAAAACATGGGTTGCCTCCCATGAAGCGCTTCTTTAGCGTCACTAGCTTGACGTTTCTCCTTCATCAGGGAGGTTGATAATGCTTCAAGTCCTCCCCTCTTGCCTTGGACTTATATCCATTGGTTGTATCAATGATCTATACATGTTCCAAGGAGAGAACTCTGTTGATAGTGAAGACCTTAGGTAACTGAGATGGTACAGTGGGGAGATTAGGGGAGATATTTGGGAAGTAAGCTGAGATCACTTTATCTCCTGGAGAGAAGTCTTCCGTAGGGATTTTCTTGTTCCTCCACCCCCTTGGTACCTTCTTCTTTGTCCCTTTTGATGCTACCTTGCTCTTGGCGAATTCTTCTTCTAAGGGAATTTTGTTGTTGTCTTCACATGCCTCTGGTGGTTTAGGTTCCTCCAGCTTCTCCTTGAGCTGTGACAATTGCTGTTTGCCTTGTTCATCATTCAGTGAGGTTCTCAGATGTGTTGGTGGTGCTTCAGTGCTTGTTTCCTCTGTCAGCATCTCATTATGATCATTGCTTAGTTCTTTGTTTTCTTGGTCTACTTCTTGTGAGAGTTTGAAGACATTAAAGCTGAGTTGTTCATCATGGATCCTCAATATTAGCTCCCCTCGCTTCACATCTATGAGTGCTCTCGCTGTAGCTAGGAATGGTCTTCCCAATATGATTGGGTGAGTGTGACTCTCTTCCATGTCCAAGATGACAAAGTCTGTGGGAAGAAAGTATTTCCCCACCTTTAACAATACATTTTCCACCACCCCTATTGCTTGTTTTTGAGTTTTGTCAGCCAGCCTGATGACTACATCTGTGGGCAATATCTCATTGATCTGCAGCCTCTTCATCAGGGATAAGGGCATTAAGTTGATGCTTGCTCCCAAATCGCAGAGCGCTCTATCAAACATTGTTTCCCCTATGGCACAGGGAACATGAAAACTCCCTGGATCTTTTCTTTTCGTAGGCAACTGCTGTTGAATGAGGGCACTGCACTCCTTGTTCATCACTATAGTTTGCCCTCCCTTGAGTGAGCTTTTTTTGGGAAGCAGTTCCTTCATATACTTGATGTATGCAGGTATTTGTTGGATAGTCTTGATGAACGGTATGTTCACATGCAAAGATGCAAACAAGTCAAGAAATCTTGAGTATATTCTCTTCTCCACAGCACCATTGAGCAGTTGGGGAAAAGGTGCATAGAGTCTCAGCAGCTCCTGTTTTGAGATTTTTGGTTCTTGGTAATCTTTTTCCCTTTCCTCTAATGAGGTTTCTTCAGGTTGTTCTGACAGCTTGCTTGGCTTGTCCTTAGTCTCCTTATCACTTATAGTGACCATCTTGCAATCTTCCCATCTTACTTTCTTTGTTTCACCTCTCGGATTCTTCTCTGTGTCACTTGGAAATCCATCTGTGGGTTTGGGAATTTGCTCAGAGAGATACCCCACTTGAGATTCCAACCTCTTGATTGTGTCTCCCTGGTTCTTGAAACTGGCTCGCACTTCCTCCTTGAACACCTTGTTGTCTTGAATCTCCTTGCTTATGCCTTCAAGTAGATTCTCAATCCTTGAGATTCTTTCATCAAATGATGATAGGTCAGGCTGAGGAGGGTTATTCTGGCCTTGATATGAATGTGGAGAGGTGTTGTTATGGGGGTGTTGATATGGTCTAGATGTGAAGTGTTGGGTGGCTGTATTGTTTGGATTTGGGCATCTTTGATCAAGGCTTTGGTCTTGTTGATTTCTCCACCCAAAGTTCGGGTGGTTCCTCCATCCAGGGTTGTAGGTCTTGGAGTATGGATCATGATTTTGCCTAGGTAAATTCCTAATGTAGTTGGCTTGCTCCTGACTACCCTCTGCTTCTTCATTCACTCCTTCTTGGGTTGTTGATGAAGTAGAGATTGCTGCTACTTGGTTCCTCTCCATCTTCTTGATGAGGTCAGCCAGCTGCTGGGTAATGAGCTTGTTTTGGGCCAGCAGAGCATCTACATTGTTTAGCTCCATTACTCCTCTTGTGTTCCCTCTTTCGGAAGCATAGAAGTAGTCGTTCTCTGCTACTGTTTCAATGACATCTATGGCCTCCTCAATGGTCTTCTTCTTGTTCAAAGATCCTCCGGATGAATGGTCTACGGCCTTCTTTGACTCATAAGAGAGCCCTTCATAGAAAATGTGCAGCTGCACCCATTCATTGAACATATCGGGTGGGCACCTCCTTGTTAGGTCTTTAAACCTCTCGCATGCTTCATATAGAGTCTCACCATATTGTTGCCTAAAAGTTTGGACCTCAGCTCTCAACCTATTGATTCGTTGAGGAGGGTAAAATCTTGCTAAGAATTTGTTCACTACATCTTCCCAAGTTGTCAAGCTCTCCCTTGGGAAAGACTCCAGCCACTTGGCTGCCTTATCCTTGAGTGAGAATGGAAATAAGAGCAGTCTATAGGCGTCAGGATGAACACCATTAGACTTCACTGTGTCACATATTCCCAGGAAGGTGGTTAGATGTTGATTGGGGTCCTCTTGGACACTTCCTCCGAACGAACAGTTGTTCTGAACAAGGGTGATGAGCTGTGGTTTTAGTTCAAAATTATTGGCATGGATGGTTGGCTTTTGAATGCTACTTCCACAGTTTCCTAGGTTTGGATTGATGTAAGAGCCTAAAACTCTTCTATCCTCCCCAGCATGATTTGCTCGACCTCTTCCGCCATGGTTGTGAGCCTCTTCTTCATGATGGTTTTCCATGTTTTCTTCCATGTTTGGTTCAAAGTATTCCTCAAAGTGTTCCTCCTCTTCTTCAGCACCAACTACACGTTTTTCTCTTGCCTCCCTCCTTAATCTAAGGAAGGTTCTCTCAGGTTCAGAATCAAAGAAAGTTGAAGCCCCGCTTCTTCTCCCTGTCATACAACCAACAAGTACAAGCAAAGAGAATAGGTACAGAAAGTATATCTGTCAGAATTACTGTTAGTGTGAGTGATGCAATATATCAAATAGTTAGTGGGTCAGTGAGATGAATGGTAAAAAACAAAGAAAAAGTGGGGGGAAGGGAAGAAATTAACTAAAACAGGAAGTAAATGACTCAAACAGAAAATTAAATCAAACAAAAATAAAATGCTCAATCTAGTAATCGTCCAATCTAATCATTGTTGATGCACAATCAATCCCCGGCAACGGCGCCATTAACTTGATGCATGGAAAACTTGTCTCGCAACAAATTTCCTTCGGCAAGTGTACCGAATTTTGTCGTCAAGTAAAAACTCACAATAGAGTGAGGTCAAATCCCACAAGGATTGATTGATTAAGCAACTTTAATTAGAGGAATGTTCTAGTTGAGCGAATCCAGGATTTGAGTTTAGAATTGCAGAAAATAAAATGGCAGAAAGGTAAATGATAGAAAAAGTAAATGCTAAAATTAAAGAATTGAAAGTAAATGACTGAAGTAAATTGCAGAATTGTAAATGGAAAAGGGGGAATTGCTCATAAAAGTAAGTGACAGAAAATAAAGAGAATGGGTAAGATCAGAAATGGGGAGTTCATTGGGCTTAGGAGATGTTCCATTCTCCGGATCAATTTCATTTTCATCTCTTCTTCAATCAATGCACTCATTGATCTCCTTGGCAATCTTAAGTGATTGAATTACAATTTCTTGTAATTCAATCTCTCAAATCTTGATCAATAGCCAATTCCTTGGTCAATTGCTCATGAGAAAAGATGAAGTATGGTCACTGATTATATCACATGCATTTCCCAAATCAAGTGTTGAGAGGATTATAGTCACATATCCATCCAAACCCAATTTGGTCCAGCATGAGAAAGCATTTCTAGCTTGATCTCTTCATTCCTCTTTCAAGGTTCAGAAGAGATCCAAGTATGAATAGCTTCTTTTCCAAGATAACTACCCAATTGAATAGAGATCGAAAGCTTTCAAGTAAAATCAAGAGAAAAGATAGAAGAAGAATAATAAAAACTAGTATTGATCCATCAAATTACAACAGAGCTCCCTAACCCAATGAAAGGGATTTAGTTGCTCATAGCTCTGGAAAATGAAAACAAAGATGGAGAACACATAATGAAACTAGAAGTGCAGAGAAAGTAAATACAGAGAGTAATTCTATGCCCAGAGGCTCCCTATATTTTCCAACTCCCAAAATAATTCAAAGTTACTCCTATATATACTACTCTTCTACTCCTCTAGTTGGTTCTTCATGTCTTGGGTCTGGGCCTTTGGATCTTGAGTTTGAAGCAGTTATCTTCTTCATTGGGCTTGGCTTTACTTGCAGAGAGAAATTGTGAAGTGGACAGAGACTTTAGCTCAGGACGTTAGTGGTGTTAACGTTCAGTGAAAATATGGGTTCGAGAACGTTAGTGACACTCAACTTTTTCACTAACGTTCCTTACCCAAGTAAGAGCCACATTAACCTCAATGTTAGTGGCATAAACGTTGCCACTAACGTTGCCTTTTTGTCCTTCGCGCACGTTATTGGGACTCAACTTTCCCAATAACGTTGAGAAGCCTCCCCCTTCCCAACGTTAGAGTCCACGTTAACTTAGTTAACGTGGCTCTTTTAACGTAGGCTGGCTATCTTTCGAGAACGTTAGTGACACTTAACATTGTCACTAACGTTCCAATGTGCCCCTTAGCTCCCACATTAGAGTTCACGTTAACTAGGTTAACGTGGCTTCTAACGTGGCCTATGCTAGCCATCTCCAACGTTAGTGACAAAGTTGAGTGTCACTAATGTTGGTTCAACATTCCCTTATCCACGTTAGCTTCCACGTTAACTAAGTTAACGTGGGAGTTAACGTGGCTCATGGTGGCATGTGTGGGCTCCTTCCAACGTTAGTGACAATGTTGGGTGTCACTAACGTTGGCATCACCTCCCTTCCTCACATTAGCTTCCACGTTAACTAGGTTAACGTGGGAGTTAACGTGGCCTAGAGTGACTTGGCCAACGTTGGTGATAATGTTGAATGTCACTAACGTTGGCTTCCCCCCTTTCTTCTTAACGTTTGAGGCCCCGTTAACTAAGTTAACTTTGGTGACTAACGTGGCCACTTATGAGCTTGGTCCAACGTTAGTGATAATGTTAAGTGTCACTAACGTTGGCTCCATTTCCTTTCTTCCACGTTAGAGTTCACGTTAACTTAGTTAACGTGACTCTTAACGTGGGCAATGATAGCTTCGAGAGCGTTATTGGCAATCACTTTTCTCATTAACTTTGCAAGTTACTCCCATTCCACGTTAATGTTAACGTTAGTGTAACTAACGTAGCCACTAATGTGGTTCTTCTTTGCTTCCTTTGTCCTGAAATCAAGCAATAAAGTGCATCAAAGTTCTAGTCCAAGTCATGGGAAATGCAACATCCAATTTGTCCTTAAATTCATGCAAAATCCTCATGAAATCATGTAAATTGCACAATGCATGCTTGAATCAAGATGTAAGTGAATATCTACCCAAAACCAGCTTATTTCCTACGAAAATGCATGAAACTACCCTAAAAACAGTAAAAAAAAGGTTAGTGAAACTGGCCAAAATGCCCTGGCATCAATTTTCCCACCCAAAGTTTGGGTGATTCCTCCATCCAGGGTTATAGGTCTTAGAATATGGATCATGGTTTTGCCTAGGTGAATTCCCAATGTAGTTGGCTTGCTCCTGACTACCCTCTACTTCTTCATTCACTCCTTCTTGGGTTTTTGATGAAGTAGTGATTGTTGCTACTTGGTTCCTCTCCATCTTCTTGGTGAGGTCAGCCAGCTGCTGGGTAATGAGCTTGTTTTGGGCCAGCAGAGTATCTACATTATTTAGCTCCATTACTCCTCTAGTGTTGCCTCTTTCAGAAGCATAGAAATAGTCATTCTCTGCTACTGTTTCAATGACATCTATGGCCTCCTCAATGGTCTTCTTCTTGTTCAAAGATCCTCCGGATGAATGGTCTACAGCCTTCTTTGACTCATAAGAGAGCCCTTCATAGAAAATGTGCAGCTGCACCCATTCGTTGAACATATCTGGTGGGTACCTCCTTGTTAGGTCTTTAAACCTCTCCCTTGCTTTATACAGAGTCTCACCATCTTGTTGCATGAAAGTTTGGACCTCAGCTCTCAGCCTATTGATTTGTTGAGGGGGGTAGAAACTTGCTAAGAATTTGTTCACCACATCTTCCCAAGTTGTCAAGCTCTCCTTTGGGAAAGACTCCAGCCACTTGGCTGCCTTATCCTTGAGTGAGAATGGAAATAAGAGCAGTCTATAGGCGTCAGGATGAACACCATTAGACTCCACTGTGTCACATATTCTCAGGAAGGTGGTTAGATGTTGATTGGGGTCTTCTTGGACACTTCCTCCGAACGAACAGTTGTTCTGAACAAGGGTGATGAGCTGTGGCTTCAGTTCAAAATTGTTGGCGTGGATGGTTGGCTTTTGAATGCTACTTCCACAGTTTCCTGGGTTTGGATTGATGTAAGAGCCTAAAACTCTTCTATCCTCCCCAGCATGATTTGCTCGACCTTCTCTGTCATGGTTGTGAGCCTCTTCTTCATGATGGTTTTCCATATTTTCTTCCATGTTTGGTTCAAAGTATTCCTCCTCTTCCACAGCACCAACTACTCTTTTTCCTCTTGCTTCCCTCTTTAATCTAAAGAAGGTTCTCTCAGGTTCAGAATCAAAGGAAGTTGAAGCCCCGCTTCTTCTCCCTGTTATACAACCAACAAAGCACAAGCAAGGAAAATAAATGCAGAAAGTATTCTGTTAGAGTTACTGTTAGTGTGAGTGATGCAATATATCAAACAGTTAGCGGGTTAGTGAATGGTAAATAACAAAAATGAAAAAGTAGGGGGAAGGGAAGAAATTAACTAAAACTGAAAGTAAATTACTCAAACAGAAAATTAAATCAAACAAAACAAAAATGCTCAATCTAGTTATCCTCCAATTTAATCATTGTTGATGCACAATCAATCCCCGGCAACGGCGCCATAAACTTGATGCACGGAAAACTTGTCTCATAACAAATTTCCTTCGGCAAGTGTACCGAATTTGTCGTCAAGTAAAAACTCACAATAGAGTGAGGTCGAATCCCACAGGGATTGATTGATCAAGCAACTTTAATTAGAGGAATGTTATAGTTGAGTGAATCAGAATTTGGGTTGAGAATTGCAGAAAGTTAAATCGCGGGAAAGTAAATAACGGAAAAGTAAATGCTAGAAATAAAGAGCTGAATGTAGATGACGGAAAGTAAATTGCAGAATCTTAAATGGGAATGGGATAATTGCTCATAAAAGTAAATGATAGAAATTAAAGAGAATGGGTAAGATCAGAAATGGGGAGTTCATTGGGCTCAGGAGATGTTGCATTCTCTGGATCAATTTCATGAAAACAAAGATGGAGAATACATGATGAAGCAGTTATCTTCTTCATTGGGCTTGGCTTTACTTGCAGAGAGAAAGTGTGAAGTGGGCAGAGACTTTAGCTCAGGACGTTAGTGGTGTTAACGTTAAGTGAAAATGTGGGTTCGAGAACGTTAGTGACAATCACCTTTTTCACTAACGTTCCTCACCAAAGTAAGAGCCACGTTAAATCCAACGTTAGTGGCACAAACGTTGCCACTAACGTTGCCTCTATGCCCTTCGCACACGTTACTAGGACTTACCTTTCCCAGTAACGTTGAGAAGCCTCCTCCTTCCCTACGTTAGAGTCCACGTTAACTTAGTTAACGTGGCTCCTTAACGTAGGCTTGCCAACTTTCGAAAATGTTAGTGACACTTACCTTTGTCACTAACGTTCCAATGTGCCCCTAGCTCCCACGTTAGAGTCCACGTTAACTAGGTTAATGTGGCCTTTAACGTGGCTGTGCTAGCCATCTCCAACGTTAGTGACAAAGGTGAATGTTACTAACGTTGGCTCATCATCTCTCCTCCTCACGTTAGCTTCCACGTTAACTAAGTTAACGTGGGAGTTAACGTGTCTCATTGTCGCTTGTGTGGGCTCCTTCCAACGTTAGTGACAATGTTAGGTGTCACTAACGTTGGCGATCACCTTCCTTCTTCACGTTAGCTTCCATGTTAACTAGGTTAACGTGGGAGTTAACGTGGCTTATTGGGGCTTGTGTGGGTTAATCCTAACGTTAGTGACAATGTTTGGTGTCACTAACATTGTCGATCACCTACTTTCTTCACGTTAGCTTCCACGTTAACTAGGTTAACGTGGAAGTTGACGTGGCTTATTGTGACTTGGCCAACATTAGTGACAAAATTGAATGTCACAAACGTTGGCTTCCCCTTTACTTCTTAACGTTAGAGGCCACGTTAACTAAGTTAACGTGGCTCTTAATGTGGCCACTTATGAGCTTGGTCCAACGTTAGTGACAAAGGTAAGTGTCACTAACGTTGGCTCCATTTCCTTTCCTCCACGTTAGAGTTCATGTTAACTTAGTTAACGTGACTCTTAACGTGGGCAATGATGGCTTCGAGAGCGTTATTGGCGATTACTTTTCTCATTACCTTTGCAAGTTACTCCCATTCCACGTTAGGAGTTACGTTAATTAGATTAACATGGCTGCTAACGTGGTTCTTCCTTACTTCCTTTGTCCTGAAATCAAGCAATAGAGTGCATCAAAGTTCTAGTCCAAGTCATGGGAAATACAACATCCAATTTGTCATTAAATTCATGCAAAATCCTCATGAAATCATGTAAAGTGCACAATGTATGCTTGAATCAAGATGTAAGTGAATATCTACCCAAAACTAGCTTATTTTCTAAGGAAATGCATGAAACTACCCTAAAAACAGTAAAGAAAAGGTCAGTGAAACTCGTCAAAATGCCCTAGCATCAATTAGCACTCCCAAACCAGTGGGTTTTAAGGTACTAGGTGTTGAGACACCCCTAAGAATTTACTTGCCCAGGTCTCTTCTTGACACATCTTCACCACAAGAATCTACTAAGATCTTTAATTCTTTTTGAGCTTTTTAATGTTTCTTTTTCTATCCCAGTAGTTGATGCTCAGAGCCTTGAGCCTTTATTGCTTACTACCTCTTGGTTCTATGGATATTCAAGGAACACCCTTTAACCTTCCTTTGTTATACCTTCTAGGACTAGTTGCTCTCCATGACTCAAATTTTTTTTTTATTTCATCCAAGGTTCTACACTTAGTTTCTTATTTCTTAGTTTGTTTGATAATCTCTCTTGGCCTTGGTCTCTCTTGATGTTTTTGCACAACTCACAGTAACTCTTATGGAGACAAGCTCTCTTTTATTTATGTTGAAATGAAGACTTGAAATACATGGCATTTTCTTTCTTGTAAAAAAAACTCATAAAGACTTCAAACAAGAATTAAAACTAAGCATAAAACATAAACTATCCTTGCATGATTATTTATTCAAAAAGTAAATAAAGCAAAAGCTTAAACAAGATTTTAGAATTTAGAAAATGTCAACCATGGGACTCAACAACCTTGAGCAGCTTCATCTTTAGTTCATTGGCCCCTTCCCTTTGTCCTTCTTCTTGGAGGGGGAGGAGCCACCTTCATCTGGCTTGGAGGAACCTTCTTGTGCTTTGGCATCCTTGGGCTTCCAAAATCCTGCCCTCCTCATATAATTCCTTTCATCTTCCTTATGTTTGGCTAGGATTTCCTCTTGTCTTGTACTTAGCTCTTCCATTCCTTGCATGAAGGTTGGGTATCCTGGGTTTAGAGCGGCCACGGCGTTACATAAGTGATTCAGCTTCGCTTGTGTATTGATGTCATACTGCCTCCTGGATATGGTTCTGGCATCATAGAGATGTCTGAATTTGGCCAAGTTCCTCTGTTGCCATTTGCCTTGCTCTACTATTTTGTCTAGTGCACTTCGCATCTCTCCCCAGTCAAATTGTTCTTGCTGCTCCTTCCTCATATGCTCCCAATTCCCTTGGAGTTGTTGAATGTTTTGGTTGACTTGGCTCCATTGTTGTTGCTGAGTCTCCTTGAGTTGATTGACATCTTCCCTCAAGTGGTGTAGGTCTCCCTTCATTTGGTGTACATCTCCTTGTAATTGTTCCCAGTTGAATCTCTCTGGAAATTGCTGATATTGGTATTGTGGTGGTGGTTGAAGTGCCAGGAATTAAAGTTGCTCTTCTGCCTCTTCCTCTTCTTGTTATTGTTATGGTTCATGAGCATGAGCTCTTCGTTCTCTGGCTTTGTTGAGTGGGTGAACAGCCATTACCTTGGCCATCTTTTTGGCAGTTATGAATTTGTCTTGCTTCACAAGCACCTCATCAATGATCTTTTCAACTCCAGCCTCATCACATAGCCTCTGTATAATGCTGGGAAATGCCAGCCTTGTGTTGTCACTGGTGCTTTTCAGCACTTTGTTGATGTTGTTGGCAATCATCTCCCCCACGTTGATATTCTCTCCTTGCATGATGCTGTAGATGAGCACAGCTCTCTCCTTGGTCACCTCTGAAGTGTTGGATGTGGGGATTAGGGACTTCCTCACAAATTCTAGCCATCCTCTAGCTTGGGGGCTCAAATCTCTTCTCCTCAATTGATTTGGTATCCCATCCTTATCATTTATCCAACACACATTTATCACACAAATTTCACTCAAGATCTCCTCAAACCCAGGGTCTTGCTGCTTCATTCTTTCTTCATAGCTCCGAGTGGAGCTTGTCTTCTTCACCATTAGCATTCTTTCTATGCTAGAGGGGCTATAGTCAATGGACTTCCTCCTTACATAGCTAATGTAGCCATATTGTTGCCCTGGTTGAGGTATTGTGTTAGCATATAATTCCCTCACCAAGCTCTCTACCAATTTTCTTGGTGGGTTGCATAGAAGTGACCAACCCCTATTGTTGATTTCAATATTGATTTCAATATGCTCCCCTCCCTAGTTGAAATTCAACTTCTGGAATGATTTCCCTCTCACTCACCCAGCCATAGAATTGATTTTGGTTGAATGCGGAGAGAAACTTGTAGTCATTGAAGGAGTTTGAGGATCCAGAGGTTGGTTCCTTGGTTTTTCTTTTCTTTGAGGCTGAGCTTTTTGGTGGTGCCATTAGGTTGAGAGAGTGTGTTTGAGGTTGTGAAAAAAATGTGGGTTGCAAGGAAGAGCAAGCAAAATAAGGTTTTGCTCCAACACTAAACTTAGGACTTGATTGTCCCAATTAAGAAAAAGAAGAAAGAAAGTAAGGAAAGAGATAGTAGAATATGAAAAGAGAAAGGAAGGTGAGGGGTGTATGCTCTTCGTGTGTGATTGGGGTCTGTTGAAGTGGGAGAGGAGATGGGGAGGTGAGGCTTTTATAATGGGTGAATGGTGTGGTTCGAAGGGTGGAAAATAAAAAGGGTTAAATGTTTTCCCACTTGGGGAGTGGCACCTAGCGTGGGAAGATGCGCCAACTCTTTTCTCACAATGTCTTCTGCATGTGTTGAGTTCCAAAGTGCAAGTACACTTTGACTTCCTTACTTTGTGAGTTGTTTACCATGTGGGCCCCATCTTCTCTCCTGAAATTGAAACTGAACCATTTAGTAATGACAAAAGAACCCCTTCACATTCCTTCTCATCAAGAGTGATTTGGATTGCAACTGATGGGTGTCCCTTGGGACACCAAACTTAACTCTTTGCCATCTTAATAAATTGGTTCTATCATTGTGTATTTAATGTGTTCATAATAATGGAGTAACATCAATCTTTTCATTTTCTTTTGATTCCAATTCCTCTGAACTCATTAAATCGCGTTCATGTTCTTACCCAAAGCATTAAGTGTTTTCAAATTAGGTGACTTGGGCTGCTAGGTGATCCTTGGTGGTGTTCACACCAAACTTAATCTCTGGGCTTACTCTTCAAGATCAAGCTATTAATTGTTTGTAAGCCTAGATTAAGTGGGTGGAAGGCCACACCAAACTTAGCAATTTAGCTAGTTCTCAGCCCATTCACTCCTCATTGGTTATGCCTTCATCAAGTTACAATTCCAGAATAGAAAGAAATAAAAGAGTGTAAAAAATCTAGCTACCAAATCTAATATCAACCTTTCTAATATACAATTGTAAACTAATCCTAATTTGGTAATGTAACACAAATATGAGACTGAAAATTAAACTATCTAAAGCAATAGATTTTAACTACTTCTAAGAAAAGCAATTAAATCAAAAACGATAAAGTGTTGGGGTGCCTCCCAACTAGCGCTTCTTTATTGTCATTAGCTTGACATTCCTTCATCTTTAGCTGAGCTTGTATCTCACTCTCTGCTCCTCTAAGGAGCCTCCCAAGTAGTGTTTGAGTCTATGGCTATTGACAGTAAAAGTTCTCTGAATCTTGTCCTCCATGAGCTCCACATGACCATAAGGAAACACCTTGAGTATGGTGAAAGGCCCTGACCATCGAGACTTAAGTTTCCCAGGGAAGAACTTGAGTCTTGAGTTGTAGAGTAACACCTTTTGTCCTTCAGTGAACTCCCTTCTTGCTATCTTTTGGTCATGCCACCTTTTTGTGTTCTCTTTGTAGATTTTTGCATTCTCATATGCTTGATTTCTAAACTCCTCCAGCTCATTGAGTTGCAATAATCTCTTTTCTCCAGTAGCTTGCTCATCATAGTTTAACATTTTTAGATCCCAAAATGCTCTATGCTCAAGTTCAACTGGTAAGTGACAAGCCTTGCCATATACCAATTGGTATGGAGACATCCCAATGGGAGTCTTATAGGCTGTCCTGTAGGCCCAAAGTGCATCATCCAGCTTCTTAGACCAATCCTTTCTTGAGCTTCCAACAGTTTTTACAAGGATTCGTTTCAGCTTTCTGTTGGAGATTTCAGCTTGCCCGTTGGTCTGTGGGTGGTATGGGGTTGCCACTTTGTGCTTTACTCCATATCTGAGAAGGAGTGTCTCAAGTTGTTTGTTGCAGAAATGTGTCCCTCCATTAATAATGAGAGTACTGGGAACTCCAAATCTGCTGAAGATGTTCCTTCTCAAGAAGCTTATCACAACTTTGTTGTCATTTGTTGCAGTGGCTATGGCTTCTACCCATCTTGAGACATAATCAACAGCCACCAATATGTAGCTATTTGAGTAGGAGGTTGGAAAGGGTCCCATGAAGTCAATCCCCATACATCAAATAGCTCCAGCTCTAGTATGAATTGCTGTGGCATCTCATTTCTCTTGGTTAGACTACCAGCTCTTTGGCATTCATCACACCTTGACACTATTTCCATGGCATCCTTAAATATTGTTGGCCAGTAAAATCTGGATTGAAGCACTTTTGCTGCTGTTCTTTCTCCACTGAAGTGGCCTCCATATGCGGATCCATGGCACTGCCATAACACTTCTTGCCCTTCTTCATGGGATATACACCTTCTTAAGATTCCATCAACACTTTTTGAACAAATAGGGGTCATCCCAGATGTAGTGTTTGGCATCCTTGATTAGCTTCCTCCTCATGTGCTTATTGATGTTAATTGGTAGCTCTCCGATAGCCTTGAAGTTAGCTATGTCTGCAAACCAAGGGGCTACTCGAATCATCATCAATTGTTCGTTAGGGAAGCTTTCATTTACTGCTACTTGCTGCATTTCTTCTTCTTGTGGGATCCTTGAGAGGTGGTCAGCTACCTTGTTCTCTGTTCCACTCCTATCTTTAATCTCAATATCAAATTCTTGGAGCAGCAGAATCCACCTTATTAGTCTGGGCTTAGATTATTGTTTGGTAAGCAAGTATTTGAGTGCTGCATGATCAGTGAACACAATTACTTTTGAGCCAATGAGATATGATCTAAACTTATCAAAAGCAAAAACTATGGCTAAAAGTTCTTTCTCCGTGGTGGTATAGTTCCTTTGATTCTCATTAAGAACGTTGCTAGCATAGTAAATAACATGTACTAGCTTGTCTTTCTTCTGTCCTAGAACAGCACCAACAACAAAATCAGATGCATCACACATTAGTTCAAAGGAAAGATCCCAGCTTGGTGGTGCTATAATAGGTGCAGAGGAGAATTTCTTTTTAAGTTCATCAAAGGCTACCATGCACTCTCTATCAAAAACAAAGGGAGTATTTGAGACAAGTAGGTTGCTAAGGGGTTTTGCAATCTTTGAAAAGTCTTTGATAAACCTCCTATAGAACCCAGTATGTCCCAAAAAACTTCTGATTGCTTTGACATTGCATGGTGGAGGTAATTTTTCAATTACTTCCACTTTTGCCTTGTCCACTTCTATGCCATCTTTTGAAATCTTGTGACCAAGAACCACCCCTTCAGTCACCATAAAATGGCATTTCTCCCAGTTTAAAACTAGGTTGGTTTCTTGACACCTTTTTAGCACAAGAGCAAGATGGTATAGGCAATCAGAACATGAGTTCCCAAATACAGAGAAATCATCCATGAATACTTTTATGAACTTCTCAATCATGTCTAAAAAAATGGAGAGCATGCACCTTTGGAATGTTGCAGGTGCATTGCACAATCCAAAGGGCATTCTCCTATAAGCAAAGACACCATATAGACAAGTAAATGAAGTTTTTTCTTGATCCTTGGGGTCTACAACAATTTTATTGTAGCCCGAATACCCATCCAGGAAGCAATAATACTCATGTCCTTCCAATCTTTCAAGCATCTGGTCCATGAAAGGTAGGGGAAAGTGGTCCTTCCGGGTGGCTTCATTAAGTTTCCGGTAGTCAATGCACATACGCCATCCGGTCACTATCCTTGTGGGTATCAATTCATTCTTCTCATTTGCCACAACAGTGATCCCTCCCTTCTTAGGGACTACTTGCACCGGGCTTACCCAAGGGCTATCTGAGATGGGGTAGATCACCCCTATTTGCCACAATTTCAGCACTTCTTTCTGAACCACTTCATTCATAGTTGGGTTCAGCCTCCTTTGTTGTTGTCTTGAAGGTTTGGCATCCTCTTCAAGTAAGATTTTATGCATACACATTGAAGGACTGATCCCTTTTAAACCTGTAAGTGTCCAGCCTATGGCATCCTCGTGTTGTCTCAGCACTTGGATAAGCTCCTCTTCTTGTTCCTTGCTCAGACTTGAATTTATGATCACTGGGTGAGTGTTGTTAGCACCCATATATGCATATTTCAAGCTGGGTGGTAAGGTTTTCAACTCTAGTTTTGGTGACTTTGCATCTTTGTTGTTTGTGGTGGTTGGCATGACTAAGTTTTTCATGGTTGCTTGTGGTGGTTCTCCATCTGATGCTTGTTCCAGCTCAATGGTTCCTCTACATTGTTCTTCTTCCAAGACTTCTTGAACTATCTATTCCATGGTGTCTACCAGCATGCATTCTCCTATGGATTCCTTGGGGTAACTCATTGCTTTAAAGACGTTGAAGACCATTTTCTCTTCATGCAACCTCAAGACTAGTTTCCCTTTTTGCACATCAATGATGGCTCCAGCAGTAGCTAGGAATGGTCTTCCTAGGATAATTGACGTGTTGGCCTCTTCTTCCTTGTCCAGCACAACGAAATCAGCAAGGAAAATGAATTCTCCTACTTTCACTAGCAAGTCCTCCACCACACCATGTGGAAACTTAAATGTTCTGTCAGCCAATTGGAGTGCCATTCTTGTTGGCTTGGCTTCCTCAATCTTCATCCTTCTCATCATGGTTAGGGACATAAGATTTATGCTAGCTCCTAAATCACACAAAGCTTTCTCAATAGTAAAGTCCCCTATGATGCAGGGGATTTGAAAACTCCCTAGGTCTTTCAGCTTTTGAGGCAGCTTCTTCTGTATGATGGCGCTGCATTCTTCAGTCAATATTATGGTTACTTTTGCCTTCCAGTTTCACTTTTTGGTTATAAGCTCCTTCAAAAATTTGGCATAGAGTGGCATCTGTTCTAATGCCTCAGCAAATGGTATGTTGATTTGGAGCCTCCTGAAGATCTCTAGGAACTTAGAAAACTGGCCATCCTTTCCATCTTTTCCCAGTCTTTGTGGGTATGGTGCCTGATGAGCGGGCTTTCGTGTGGTTTAGAATTCACAAATGAAAGCTCGTTGTAAAGTATAATTTCTAAACCAACAATAGTCCTTTCATACAAAAATTTTGTTTGTCACTAGTACAAACCCCTAAAATCTATAAACCGAAGTATTTAACCTTGGGTCATTCTCCCTAGGAATTGCAATAAAGTGCCTTGTTATTGGTTATGGAGCATGTTTTGGGGTTTTTGATAAGAGGCATGAAAGGTAAATGGCAATGAAAATAAACTAACAACTAGAAATCTCTTGACAAGGAATGAGAATTAGAAGTCCTATCCTAGTTATCCTCCTCAATTGTGACCACAATTATCCATTGCTACCACTTAGTTAACCTCTAACCATGGAGGAAAGTCAAGTGGATGAATTAATTTGATTCCACAAGTCCTAGCCAACCCCCAAGGGAAAGACTAGCTTTAGTGGTATCCAAATCAATTTGTAGCGTCTAATTATCAATCAACACGGGAATTAGATAACTCAAGCGTCACTAATTACTCTACCAAAGCCAAGAAAACTAAAATCTACAGTAAAATCCAACCAAGTATTTTATCAAACACTATATATATATATATAGCCTGCCTTTACTTGCAAGGAATGTAAATCTACACTACTCAATTTCAAGGAATTAAACAACAATAAAGCAAATCAATAATAAAAGAACATGAATCATAAATTGCATTAAAGGAAAATAGAAGAAGAAAGAGTGCATCAACAACAAAGTAAGCAATTACAAGAATGAGATACAAAATTAGAGAGAGAAAGAGTAGAAGAATAAGAAATTGTAAAGGAAAAGTAAATCAAAGCATGAATTAAACCTAGATCTAAGAAATTCTAATCCTAATTCTAGAGAGAAGAGGGAGCTTCTCTCTCTAGAAACTAAACTACATGATGCTAAAACTTCAAACAATTGCTCCTCCTTTGCCCAAACTTGAATTATGCATGAAATAGCATTAGAAATGAGTTGGGTTGGGCCCAAAGTGCTTCAGAAATCGCTGGGGGCGATTTTACTTTAGTGGGCCACGAGCAGCATCGACGTGCACGCGTACATGGCGCATGCGCGCCCCTAAACGCAAAGCAACATATAACAAATTTTATATCATTTTGAAGTCCCGGATATTAGCTTTCCAACGCAACTAGAACCGCCTCATTTGGTGCTCAAGTTATGGTCGATTGAGTGCGAAGAGGTCGGACTTGACAGCTTTACGGTTCCTTCATTTCTTTATGAGTTCTCCCACTTTGCATGCTTTTTCTTCATTCCTTCCATCCAATACTTGCCTTATGAACCTGAAATTACTCAACAAACACATCAAGTCATCGAATGGAATTAAAGTGAATTAAAATCACCAACTTTAGGGCCTAAAAAGCATATTTTTACACTTAAGCACAAATCAAGGGAGAATTGTAAAACCATGCTATTTCATTGAATAAATGTGGAAAAAGGTGATAAAATCCCCCAAATTAAGCACAAGATAAACCAAAAAATTGGGATTTATCAAATCTCCCCACACTTAAACTAAGCATGTCCTCATGCTAAAATCAAGAAATAAGCAAAGGGGTATCACATTTATTCAATGTAAACTAACTAAATGCAATCTATCTATATGCAATCTATCTACATGAATGCGTCCAATTGGTCAAAACAAGTCAACTTCCAAGAAAACATATTTAAGTACAAGGGCTAAAGCCATAGCAGTCAAATCAAATCCACAATTGAATTGAATTATTAAAAAGATTTTCCAAACTTGCAAGAAAAGATGATCATGGGTGGAAACATGTAATTGAGCAATCGAACCCTCACCGGATGTGTATCCGCTCTAGTCGCTCAAGTGTATGGGGTTGATTCGCTCAATTCTCCCCTAATCATGCTTTCCAAGATTTGTTTTTCATCTAACAATCAACAATTAATTCATGCATGTATACAAATATCATGAGGGCTTTCCCATAGGTTGTAATGGGGCTAGGGTCAAGGTAGGATGCATATGGTCAAATGAGCTAGAGATCTGAATCTTTGATCAACATAAACTTCCCACCTAACCTATGACAACCTATACAATTCTAAACACCTAGCTATCCATTCTTCACTTTTTCACACACTCATGCATTCCCTTTCGATCACCACACATATGCATTGATTTTTATTGAACCTTGACTTTGGGGCATTTTTGTTCCCTTCTTATTGCTTTCCTTTCTTTCTTCTTCGTTTTTTTAGAAATATATACAAGAACATCAATGCATATGGTTTACACATGATTAATACATGAGTATGTACCCAATTTCCATGATTTTTCAACAAAAATGTAAACACACTTTTATCTCTACCCAATGTTCCCAACTCTCGCAAAATCAAATGATGAACACTCTCACTAGCCTAAGCTAATCAAAGATCCAAATAAGGAACTTTTATTATTTTTCACTTAAGCTTGTAATGTGCTGACATTAAGAACAAATGAGATAAGCATAGGCTCAAAATTGGCTAACAATGGAAGATAAAAGGTAGGCTATTTGGGTAAGTGAGCTATTCGAACAATGGCCTCAATCATGTAAATGCATGTATACACAAAATAATGGACATATAGAATTGAACAAATCAAGGATTACAATCATAGAAAGAGAATAATGCACACAAGAATGAAAGTAAGTGGTTATGTATGATGTAACCACACAATTAGGCTCAAATTTCACATGCTTGTGTTCTTAGCTCAGAACATGATCCACGAAGTATATAATTCAAGCAAGTTCTAAAAAAAAAAATTTCAATCAATAGGGGTGCCTTATAGATAAAATTCTTGGAAAATATCATGATTTTGACTAAGCTTATTATATACATATGCAAAATAAGAAAGTGTAACTAAGAATCCTAAAATGAAATGCAAAAGTGTTGGGATTAGAAACTTGTCACCCAAAAACGCCGAGTGGTCGGACGACCTCCCCACACTTAAAAGTTTGCACCGTCCTCGGTGCACTGAAAAAATGAGCAAGGGGGTACGGTGACTTTCCGAGTTGCCACCTTCAGCTGGTAGGTCAACCGGTTGCTGCGTGTTCTTTCTTCCGCTTCCATTTTGGCTTATGGTGCATCGATCATAAAAAACAAAATAAACACCGTAAGATGAGAAGATACAAAAGCAACGAAGGGTGAATTGTTGGAATGAGGTGAATCACTAGAATTGAGCGAGTGAATTAGTGTGACATTGATGAAAAATAGGTGTGTGGATTCTAAAATTACGCGCGGTTTAGAACACGCACACACACGCTAGTATAAAAAAGCTATGTCACATTTACACAAAAGAAAGCATACATTTCACTCATTCTAGTGTGCTTGAGATACTTTAAAAGACTTATAAGTTAGGGCAACCAAACAAGTAGTGAAGAAGTATAAAAGCATTCAAGCAATTAATCAAGCCAATGCGAAATTGGATAGTGCATGGACATTGATTGATGTGTAGGTAGATTTAGTGAACAAAATGGTATATGAAACTCACACAACAATCAATGACACATCAACACCTAAGTGACATAGAAGTGAAACACATGGATGCTATGGAACTTAGAAAAAAGGATATAGAAGTGAAAATCAATCACATAGCAAGCATGGTCCACAAAGCTTAGAAAGCTCAAAAATATGTCGATAGGTAAGCTTTCGATCCAATTTCACGATTCCACAAACTCAATGCATGAAATAGGTGATGATCAATTAGAACAAGCATCCTAAAAAAATGCATTGATAATGTACAATTGCCTAACAATGGATGATGAATGCATGGTGGCCAAAACATGCAATTCAAAGAGTTAAGATGCATAAAGGCAACGTAACATGTACTTGGTATTCACAAATGTTCAACATAAAAATTCAAGACCAAGTAATAAATTGCAACCTCAACAAAGGAATCCAATAATGACAATAACAACAATGATGTTAAACTAACATCCCATTAGTAATAAGCAGTAGTAAATGGTAAACAAGATTAGTAATCCAACACTTATAATGGAAAACAAAAATTAAACTAACTAACTAACTAAAAGAAATGGTGTTACATGGTGTTTGGTAGTGTCGAATGATGTTTGAAGGGTAGAAAGAAAAGAAGAGAAAAGAGAAGAAGGAAAGAAATGGAAAGAAGAGAAGAAAAGAAGGTGAAACAGGGCAATCCACGTGTGCGCATCGTGTGCGCATCATGTGCGCGTAAGCATGGATTGATGAAATGGAAGCGACGCGTACGCGCGGCTGACGCGTACGCGTGCATGACAAAGTAAAAAGTCGACGCATACGCGCAAGGTACGCATGCGCGTGCCCTGAGGCACAAGGTTGGCACACTTCAGGCACAACTCTCGGGTGAATGTATGGAGGGGTGGAAAAACTCAATCCACGTGTACACGTACATGACGTGTGCGCGTGGATGGCCGAAATTGCTTGATTCACGCGTACGCGTGGGGTGCGCGTGCGCGTGGATGGTGCTCTGTTTTTCAAAAATTTTCTATGTTTTTGCACCAAACCAAGCATTCCAAACCTCCAAACAGATACCAAAACATCATAAAACCTTATTTAACCTGCTAGACTCCCAAATAAACTCAACTAAGTAATCAAAACATGAAATTAAACCTAAATTACCAATATTTACAAAGAGAAAAATGGAAGGATATTACCATGGTGGGGTGTCTCCCACCTAGCACTTTTGTTTATTGTCCTTAAGTTGGACTTATGGGGAACTCCTCTCAAGGCGGTTGTGCTTGAAGCCATCTTGGAACATCCACTAATGCTTGGTTCTCCATTGTGCCTCGAGATTTCTTATCATTTGCACCAAGTGTTGATGAAGTTCTTCACAAGTTTGGGGCTCCCAAAATTGATTTCCTCCTTGTAATCCGGGGTCCCACAATTTGTTTTCACACCCGTCTTGAAGTTGACTCTCATTATTAGCCCATCCGGGTGGTGAGCAAGGTGAATTCACTATAAAGTGACCAACAATCCTTCTAGACCCATCTAGGTAAGCACTACTCCAACCTTTATATCTCATATTTGATGCATCAACCATAATGAGCCTTGATTTGCAACGCCAACCACGAAACATCTTTCTTTTACGCTTCATCCCACAAAGCATCCTAAATTGGCCATCCGTTTCAAGCAAACCATATTCAAGTGGGATAATAAAGCTAATAGAAATGAGTTCCACCCACTCAGATGAAGGTGTAGATGGCAACCTAGGCAAAGGTGATTCCAAGGGTCTTGACAAAGCGTATTCAATTCCCATCCTCCTTTTTCTAAGGACTTCCACCTCTCCAGAAGATCTCTTAATTTCAATCCTTTGTTCAACAATTTTATCTAAACTTTTTCCCTTACTCAAATCATGAATGGGAGGACGAGAGAGATTTACCTCCACATTGCTTTCAAATCCAATGGGGGAAGGTTCTTCATGTTCAAAGAATTCTTCACCACTAAGACTTGGTGCTTGATCTTTCTCACTAAGGGAACTCAATTCTTTCTCTATCCCATCCAAGGCTTCATATGGAATATGCCTTGGAAGGTGTGCACTTTCCTCCCTAACATCAATTTCAATCATCTTGGAGGGGTTTTCTTCAACTCTATGTTCCCAAGGAGATTTCGCATCTCCTAAGTCTTCAACCATCTCTTCCTCTACTTCAACAATTATGGCTTCCTCCAATTGTTCCAATACAAAAAAACTTCCCTCATTCTCCACCAATCTCTCCTTCATGCTATGCTCTTCATTTGATTCTCCGCATGTAGCCATGGGAGTTCCTTGAGTGTTCAAGCAGTGGGATGCTAACCGGTTTACTACCTCATCCAAGGCAGCCGTAAATTGTTCTACGTCCCTTTTCATCTCCTCTTGTCCTTGAACAGGAACATTAAGGATGTCATCCATTGGAGGTTGGGGTGAATGGAAGGGTTCATCAATTTGGGGGAAGGATTCATAATAGGAATGTGGTTCTTCTTGGTAGAGTTGTGGTGGTCTAATATTTTCCCTTCTTTCCATTTGTTGCACAACACACTCCATGGTTGCTTGGAATTGTTCCAATGACTCCTTGAAATGATCCCTTGACTCTTGCTCCTCTTGGATATCATGAGTAGGATCATATGGCTCTTGGATTGAAGGGCATGAATATTCTTCCATGGGAGGTTGTGGTGGAAAGTAGTATTCATCTTGTGGTTGGAAATTTTCATACATTGGACGTGGTTCATCTTGGTAATAATATGGAGGGGGTGGCTCTTGAAAATGTTGATGTTGGAATGGTGGTGGCTCTATATGTCGTTCATATAGCTCATATGGTTGTTGGTAGGAGGGATATGGATTAGGGTCATATGAAGATGGTTGGTGAAAGGTGGCTTGTGAGTATAGTTGATGGCTATGTTGAGGATATGGCCCATAGGTGTATGGTGGTGGTTCTTGGAAGTCACAAGGGGATTCACCCTAACCATTGGATTGGTATGCATCATAGAATGGCTCTTCTTCATAGTGCATTAGTGGAGGTTGTTGCCAAGAGGATTGATCATATGCATATGGCTCCTCCCACCTTTGGTTATCCTATCCTTGATGCACATCTTCATTGAAGTTCCCATTTCCAACAACATAGTTATAATCACACTCATAGCCAAAGTGAGAATTCATAGTGAAAAGTAAAAATAAGAAACAAAAAGCTAACAAGAAATAATGAAACAAAGTCCTAAAACTAGCAAAAACTAACAAGCAATCCAAAAATCAAGCAATTCACAATATTCACATATATACAATAACCAATAATATAACACCATTGCGATTCCCTCGCAACGGCGCCATTTTGATGACTGAGCTTTGTGTGGTTTAGAATTCACAAATGAAAGCTCGTTGTAAAGTATAGTTTCTAAACCAACAATAGTCCTTTCATACAAAAATTTTATTTGTCACTAGTACAAACCCCTAAAATCTATAAACCGAAGTATTTAACCTCGGGTCGTTCTCCCTAGGAATTGCAATAAAGTGCCTTGTTATTGGTTTGGAGCATGTTTTGGGATTTTTGATAAGAAGCATGAAAGGTAAACGGCAATGAAAATAAACTAACAACTAGAAAGCTCTTGACAAGGAATGAGACTTAGAAGTCCTATCCTAGTTATCCTCCTCAATTGTGACCACAATTATCCATTGCTACCACTTAGTTAACTTCTAACCATGGAGAAAAGTCAAGTGGATGAATTAATTTGATTCCACAAGTCCTAGCCATCTCCCAAGGGAAAGACTAGCTTTAGTGGTATCTAAATCAATTTGCAGTGTCTAATTATCAATCAACACGGGAATTAGATAACTCAAGCGTCACTAATTACTCTACCAAAGCCAAGAACACTAAAATCTACACTAAAATCCAACCAAGAATTTTATCAAACACTTGGAAGGCATAAAAGGAAAACATAGTAAATTGCAAGGAATGTAAATCTACACTACTCAATTTCAAGGAATTAAACAACAATAAAGCAAATCAATAATAAAAGAACATGAATCATAAATTGCATTAAAGGAAAATAGAAGAAGAAAGAGTGCATAAACAACAAAGTAAGCAATTACAAGAATGAGATACAAAATTATAGAGAGAAAGAGTAAAGGAACAAGAAATTGTAAAGGAAAAGTAAATCAAAGCATGAATTAAACCTAGTTCTAAGAAATTCTAATCCTAATTCTAGAGAGAAGAGGGAGCTTCTCTCTCTAGAAAATAAACTACATGATGCTAACACTTCAAACAATTGCTCCCCCTTTGCCCATGCTTGAATTCTGCATGAAATAGCATTAGAAATGAGTTGGGTTGGGCCCAAAGTGCTTCAGAAATCGCTGGGGGCGATTTCACTTTAGTGGGCCACAAGCAGCATCGGCGCGCACGCGTACATGGCACATGCGCGCCCCTATACGTGAAGCAAAATATAGCAAAATTTATATCATTTCGAAGCCTCAGATGTTAGCTTTCTAACGCAACTAGAACCGCCTCATTTGAACCTCTGTAGCTCAAGTTATGGACGATTGAGTGCGAAGAGGTCGGACTTGACAACTTTACGGTTCCTTCATTTCTTCATGAGTTCTCCCACTTTGTATGTTTTTTCTTCATTCCTTCCATCCAATACTTGCCTTATGAACCTGAAATCACTCAACAAATGCATCAAAGCATCGAATGGAATTAAAGTGAATTAAAATCACCAATTTTAGGGCCTAAAAAGCATATTTTTTCACTTAAGCACAAATCAAGGGAGAATTGTAAAACCATGCTATTTTATTGAATAAATGGGGGAAAATGTGATAAAATCCCCTAAATTAAGCACAAGATAAACCACAAAATTGGGGTTTATCAGTGCCTTTGGCACATAAGGCTTCAAGACTAGTTTTGGTGGAGGTGGAGTAGGGATCTCCCCTTCATCCTTGTTCCCATGGTTTGCTGCAGCTTCTTCATGCTTGTCTTTGCTTGGGGTTCCTTCTTCTACAACCTTCCCACTTCTTAGAGTAATGGCTTTGCATTCCCCTCTTGGGTTAGCCATGGTATCACTAGAAAATGTGTGTGTGGGAAGTGGGATTTGCTTGGATAAAATCCCCACTTGTGCTTCCAACTTTGAGATTACTGCGCCTTGATTTTTCAGATTTGACCTGTATTCTTCTTGATTAGTGTCTATTCTTCTTTCAGTTTGTGCTTGTCTGTCCATGAGGGTGGAGACTGCCCCTGTAATCTGTGAGGATAGTTGTGCTATTGCAACCTCCATCCTCTCAAAGTTGCTCTTGATTTCACATGGTTGTATAGTTGAGGATGGTGCATCTTGATTGAGGTTGTTGTGTATGGGTTGGTTACTATGGTATGATGTATTTTGTGAGTTATGATAGGGTCTATGGTTCCCTGTTTGATGGTTGGGGTTGTGGTTGGAATGCTGATTTGATGAATAAGGCTTGTTGTGGTCCTGGTTGTGGTTTTGTTGATTTCTCCACCCAAAGTTTGGGTGGTTCTTCCAATCTGGGTTGTATGTCTTAGAGTGTGGGTCATATGGTGGTCTGGATGAATTGTTCACATAATTGGCTTGTTCCCAGTCACCTTCAGATTCTGGTGCATTTCCTTCTTGTAGAAGGGTTTGGTCTTGAATGACTGAAGCTTGATTGGCCTCCATCCTTTTGGTTAGAGCTGCTATTTGAGCTGCAATTGCCTTGTTCTAAGCTAACAAAGCATCTACAGAGTTGAGTTCTAGCACTCCCTTCTTCTAAGTCCTTTCTGAAGCATAGAAATACTCATTTTCAGCTACAGTCTCAATGACATCTATGGCCTCTTCAATGGTTTTCTTTTTGTTGAGTGAGTGATGGGAAGCAGAAGCTGGTGAATTAAAAATTTATTAAAATGGTTACGTTGCAAGTATAGTTCTTAACTCACCGAAAATCTGCCTATCAATTTAAAAATATGTCACAGAGAGTTTAAATTAAAATTACTGGGAGTTTTAAGTCCCAGGTCGTCTCCCAATGAGTTGCAGAAAAATGTGTTGTTTTATTAATCAGATGTTCCAAGAAGTTGAGCTAAGTAATTTGGAATTTAAATTGAGAAATTTTTAAATAATATAAATAAAAGCCTTGACTGGGAATTGATTAGTTAGAATCTCTATCATTGATGGAGTGATTTTTTTTAAGATTGATTTATAATTAACGGTTACTCTATTTGGTTATCCTTTACTAGGTAAGGGAAAGTCAAACAAGTTGGAATGCCAGATCTGTTCACGAGTTGCAACCCACTTAGTTCAAAGGGATTGGCGTTGGTGACAGGATAGCAATCCAACATTTAACCCAACTACAAATTTCTCCTTCAATCCTTCCAACTCAAGAGTTCCTTTTAATCAACTCCCCATCAAGTAATGAAACTACTCACGCATTGTAAATAAAGAATCCATGGCACATGAAAGGGAATTAAAAGAAGACATGATTATTGGAATTGAAATTGAATTAAAAAGAAATAATCCTTGCATTAATTAATCATAAAAGTATCTGAATGACAAAATTGAACATAACAAAGAACATGGAAGAATAAAACCAAGTTAAGAGAACAAACTAAAATGATGAAGTCTTGATGAGGAAATAACTCTTCTCAATGTTCCAATGCTAAGACCAATTGAAAATTAAAATTCTAAAAACTAGAGAGAAAAACCTAAGAGAGTAAAAAAAAACTAGATCTAAAACTACTAAATGAATGTGTCTGTTGTTTCTGCATTTTCTCTTACTCTAGTCTGCTGTTCCGGGCCAAAAACTGGGCCGAAATAAGGTCCAAAATCGCCCCCAGCGAATTCTGCAGATTATGCAGATCGCACATGTCACGCGATCGCGTCATCCATGCGGACGCGTCGCTTGCGCTTTTTCCTCTCCACGCGTTCGCGTCATCCATGCTACCGCGTCGCTTGCGCTTTCCAATCCGCGCGGCCGCGCAAGCCATGCGGCCGCGTCACTGCGATTTGCGCTCCTTCGCGCGGTCGCGTGAGCCATGCGACCGCGTCACTACTCGCTGGTTATCTCCTTAAATTCTTGTGTTCCTTCCATTTTTGCTAGCTTCCTCTCTAATCTCCATCTCATTCATGCCTTATAAAGCCTGAAACACTTGACAACAAATCACGGCATCAAATAGAATAAAGGAGAATTAAAATTAAATAATTAGAGTCTCTAGGAAGCAATTTTCAAACATGTACTAAATTTAGGAAGGAAATCTAAATGCATGTTAAATTGATGAATAAGTGGGTAAGGATCATGACAAAACCACACAATTAAACACAATATAAACTATAAAATAGTGGTTTACCAGTGAGCCTCTTGAAGAATGATCAACTACCTTCTTTGCTTCATAGGATAAACCCTCATAAAAGATATGTAGTTGTACCCACTCATTGAATATTTCTGGTGGGCATCTTCTTGTCAGATCTTTGAATCTCTCCCAGGCATCATAGAGTGTTTCTCAATCTTGTTGTCTGAAAGTTTGCACCTTAGCTCTCAGCCTGTTGATTCTTTGTCGAGGGTAAAATCTTGCAAGGAATCTGTTCACGACCTCCTCCCATGTAGTTAGGCTATCCTTGGGAAATGATTCCAACCACTTTGCTGCCTTATCTCGGAGTAAGAAATGGAACAAGAGTAGTTTGTAGATGTCGGGGTGTACCCCGTTGGACTTTACAGTATCACATATCCTCAAGAATATGCTGAGATGTTGATTAGGGTCTTCTTGGGTACTTCCTCCATATGAGCAATTATTCTGAACAAGTGTGATGAGCTGAGGCTTCAGCTCAAAATTATTGGCATGAATTGTTGGCTTTAGGATGCTGCTGCCACAATTTCCTGGGTTTGGGTTGATGTAGGAGCCTAAGACTCTCCTTTCTTGCCCATCATGATTGACTGGGCATTTTCTGGCATGGTTGTGAGCTTCTTCTTCATGGTGGTTCTCCATATTATCCTCCATGTCTGTTTCAAAATACTCTTCCTCTTCCTCAGCACCAATGACTCTCTTCCCTCTTACTTCCCTCCTTAATCTAAGGAAGGTCCTCTCAGGTTCAGAATCAAAGGAAGTTGAAGCCCCGCTTCTTCTACCTGTCATACAACCAACAAGGCAAAAAAGCAAGAAAGAAAATGAATGAAAAAATTACTCTTGTTAGAGTGGTTGTTATTGTGAATGGTGCAATTAATCAAACAGTTAGAAGAGTGGAAATATGGATGATGAATAAGAACGATCAAAGAAGAAAAAAATGGAACTCAAAATAAAAAATATAAAAGGCGCTAAATAAAAGAAACTAAAATAACAAGGAATTTAAATTGCTTAATCTAGCTCTCCAATCAATTTAATCACTGTCAAATTTAAGCCAATCCCCGGCAACGGCGCCATAAAACTTGATGAATCCAATTCACACCCCATTCAAAAATTGGTGAATTAGTTCTTTTGGCAAGCGCACCAAAATTATCGTCAAGTAATAACCCACAGTGGAGTGGGATCGTATCCACAGAGATTGGCAAATTTGAGCAGTTTTAATTAATTGATGAATTAGTCAAGAGGATCAATAGGATTGTGAAGTGCAGAATTGTAAATAACATAAATGTAAATGACTAGAATATAAAGAAAAGCAATAACGTGCAGAATGTAAAGTGCAGAATCATAAATGACTTGAATGTAAATGGGAATGGGGAATTGCTGAATGTAAAATTAAGCTATAGAGAAATGGATAGATAAGAATGGGAAAATTCATTGAGATTAGGAGATGTTGTCTCTTTGGATCAAATCTAGCTTATATCCTCTTCAATCATGCAACTCATTGACCTCTTGGCAATCATAATTGATTGAGCCCCAATCCCTTGGTGACTCAATCTCTCAAATCTTGATCAATAGCCAATTCCTTGGTCTAATTTCTCATGAAGAGAGATATGCTTGGTCCCTGATTATACCACACACCATTATAGGTCAAAGTAGAGGGAGGATTATATGTCACATATCCAAACACCAAAACCCAGATTCTAATCAAGTGTGAGAAGGGATTTCAAGCATGGTTTCATGTTTCCTTTCCCAAGATTCCCATGAAACCCAATTGCATTCAATCTCTTTTCCAAGATAATTGAACACTAAGCATTAAGAATGAAATTCCTTCTAGAAAATCAAAGAGAAGATGAAGAGAATAATAATTTCACTATTATCAATCCATCAAGTACAACAGAGCTCCCTCTCTCAATGAGAGGGAAGTTAGCTACTCATAGCTCAAAAAGTACTCAAAAGTGAAGTGTAAAAGTGGATCTAAAACTGACTGCTTAACCCCCTCTTCAGTACTCATTGGGGTATTTATACTATTCCTAGTAAAATAAAAGAATTACAAAAGTGAAAAAGGAAAATTACATTTTGGAGGGAAAAGAAAATACTCAATAAGCATGACTTCCCAGCTGGCGTGTGGCTGGCGCTTTACTGGCGTGTCACGTGCCCTTCATTTCTAGCTTGGCGTGTCACGCCCAATACTTCAAGTGGCACGCTCATCTCTCTATCAACCTTGGCATGCCACGCCTTCGAACTCAAGTGGCACGCCATAGTGGAATTCTTGTGTTGGCGTGCCACTCCTTCGAACTCAAGTAGCATGCCCTTTGCCTTTTTCCACTTTTCTTTTCCTCTGAAAACTTGAACTAGCGTGCCACGCCCTTGCTCTATGCTTGGCTAAGCTTCTCTGGAAAGTTGCACTAGCGTGGCACGCCCAAGGTCTGGCGTGCCACGCCCCTTTTGTGAGTGAGTGGTTCCTCTGTTTGGCGTGCCACGCCACAAACTCAAGTGGCACGCCCCAATGCTTCTTTGCTCTCTGAATGACACTGGCGTGCCACGCCTGGTTGCTCAAGTGGCACGCCTAAGTGAAGAATGGTGAGTGGCGTGCCATGCCTTCGATACCAAGTGGCACGCCCCATGTAATTGGCCTCTTTCATCCTCTCTGGAAACTTATACCAGCGTGCCACGCCTAAAGGCTGGCGTGCCATGATAAACCCCACTTTTGTGGTTTATCTTGTGCTTAATTTGGGAGATTTTATCACCTTTTCCCACATTTATTCAATGAAATAGCATGGTTTTGTAATTCTCCCTTGAATTGTGCTTAAATGTGAAAACATACTTTTTAGGCCCTAAAATTGGTGATTTTAATTCGCTTTAATTCCATTCATTGCCTTGATATGTTTGGTAAGTGATTTCAGGTTCATAAGGCAAGTATTGGGTGGAAGAAGTGAGGAGAAAAGTATGCAAAGTGGGAGAACTCATGAAGAAATGAAGGAACCGTAAAGCTGACAAGCCTGACCTCCTGTCACTCAATTGACCATAACTTGAGCTACAGAAGTCCAAATGAAATGGTTTCAGTTGTGTTGGAAAGATAACATTCGGGGCTTCAAAATGATATAAAGTTTGTCATATGTTACTTCGCATAAAGGGGCGCGCACGAGCCATGTACGCGTGCACGCCGATTGAGCACGTGGTCCACTAAAGTGAATTCGCCCCCAGCGATTTCTGAAGCACTTTGGGCCTAACCCAACTCATTTCTAATGCTATTTCATGCAGAATTCAAGCTTGGGCAAAGAGGGGAGCAATTATTTGAAATTTTTGGCATCATGTAGTTTAGTTTCTAGAGAGAAAAGCTCCCTCTTCTCTCTAGAATTAGGATTAGAATTTCTTAGATCTAAGTTTACTTCATGCTTTGATTTACTTTTCCTTTACAATTTCTTGTTCTGCTACTCTTTCTCTCTCTAATTTTGTATTTTATTCTTGTAATTGCCTACTTTGTTGTTGATCACCCTTTCTTCTTCTATTTTCTTTTAATGCAATTTATGATTCATGTTCTTTTATTATTGATTTGCTTTATTGTTGTTTAATTCCTTGCAATTAAGTAGTGTACATTTATATTCCTTTCAATTTTACTATGCTTTCCTTATACACCCACCAAGTGTTTGACAAAATGCTTGGTTGGGCTTTAGAGTAGAATTTTGTGCTCTTGGCTTGGGAAGGTAACTTAGGAACGCTTGAGTCACTAATGTCCAAGTGATTGACGATTGGGAGCCATTAATGCTAGATCTCACCAATTGATTAGGTGTAGAACTAGGACTTATGGACTTGGATTGACATAGCTCATTTGACTTTCCTTTATTAGTTAGAGGATGACTTAATGGGGTTGATCCTTGCCAATTCTCATGTTGTGGTTAGTGTTTAGGATAGAAATCCTTGACCACCTAACCTTGCCAAGAACTTTTTGTTAGTTTATTTCCTTTGCCATTTATATTTCTTGTCCATCATCTTAAAAACCCCAAACATACCTCATAACCAATAACAAGACACTTTATTGCAATTCCTAGGAAGAACGACCCGAGGTTCAATACTTCGGTTTATAAATTTAGGGGTTTGTTACTTGTGACAAAACCAAATTTTTGATTGGGAGGATTGTTTGTTGGTGTAGAACTATACTTGCAACGAGAGTTCATTCAATTGAGGAAATTCTATACCGACACAATTTCCACAAATCAAAATGGCACCGTTGCCGGGGATCGCAATGGTGTTATGTTATTGGTTATTGTATATATGTGAATATTGTGAATAGCTTGATTTTTGGATTGCTTGTTAGTTTTTGCTAGTTTTAGGACTTTGTTTCATTATTTCTTGTTAGCTTTTGTTTCTTATTTTCACTTTTCACTATAAATTCTCACTTTGGCTATGCGTGTGATTACAACTATGTTGTAGGAAATGGGAACCTTAATTAAGATGTGTATCAAGAATGGGATAATCAAAGGTGGGAGGAGCCATATGCATATGATCAATTGATGGGGGCAGAAATTAGCGAATTAAAAATTATTAAAATATATATGTTGCAAGTATAGTTCTTAATTCGCCAGAAATCTGCCTATCAATTTAGAAAGGTGTCACAGAAAATTGAATTTAAAATACTGGGAGTATGAATCCCAGGTCGTCTCCCAACGAGTTACAGAAAAGTGTGCTATTTTATTAATCAGAGGTTTTCAAAAAGGGTTGAATTGAGCAGACAGGAAATTAAATTGGTGAATTTGAATAGTGTAAATAAAGGCCTTGACTGGGAATTGATTAGTTGGAATCCTATTATTGTTGGAATGCTTTTAGGATTAATTGACAATTGAAGGTTGTCCTGTTTAGTTATCCTTCGCTAGGTGAAGGAAAGTCAAACAAGTTGGAATGCCACGTCCGTTCACAATTTGCAATCCACTTAATTAAAAGGGATTGGTGTTAGTGATTAGGAGGCAATCCAACCATAAACCCAATTACAATTTTTCTTTCAAGCCTTCCAACTCAAGGGTTCCTTTCAATCAATTCCCCATCAAGTTAGGAAACTACTCGCTCATTGTGAATGTAGAATTCATAGCATATAAAAAGGAATTAAAGGAAGACATTGGAAATAAAAATCGAAATAGTCAATTAAAAATAAAGGTGATCCTTGTATTAAATAATCCTAAAAATATTCCAATGGTAAAATTAACAAAGCAAAGAACATGGAAGAGTGAAGCTAAGTAAAAAAAACGAACTAGAATGATGAAGTCTTGATGAGGTAATAACTCTTCTCAGTGTTCCAATGCCAAAAAGGTAAGTGAAAATTAAATCCTAAGAACTATGAATGTGTAGAGAGAAAACCTAGAGGAGGAGTAAAACTAGATCTAAAAACTAAAACTATGTAGAATGAATGTTGTCTTTGGTTTCTGCATGTTCTTTGGCTCTAGTCTGCTGTTCCGGGCCAAAAACTGGGTCAAAATAGGGCCCGAAATCGCCCCCAGCAAATCTGTAAATTATGCAGATCGCGCAGGTCACGCGATCGCGTTGCTCATGCGGACGCGTCATTCGCGTTTCTGCTTTGCCACGCGGACGCGTCGTCCATGCGGCCGTGTCACTCGTGCTATTCCATGTTGCGCGGTCGCGTCATCCATGCGGCCGCGTCGCTTCTCGCTGGTCATCTCCTCAATTTCTTATGTTCTTTCCA
The DNA here is from genome assembly GCF_000816755.2 of Arachis ipaensis. Classification (NCBI taxonomy): domain Eukaryota; kingdom Viridiplantae; phylum Streptophyta; class Magnoliopsida; order Fabales; family Fabaceae; genus Arachis; species Arachis ipaensis. The sequence goes on from NC_029785.2 coordinate 89,080,780, forward strand.
TTTTTGCAGGCTCCCCTTCGAATCTCCAACTCATTCATGCCCTATAAAGCCTGAAACACTTAACACACAGATCACGGCATCGAATGGAATAAGGGAGAAATAAAATACATAATTAAAAGTCTCTAGGAAGCAAGTTTTCAACCATAAAACATCTTTAGGAAGGAAATATAAATGCATGCTTATTTAATGAATAAGTGGGCAAAGATCATGATAAAACCACATAATCAAACACAATATAAACCATGAAATAGTGGTTTATCAACCTCCCCACACTTAAACATTAGCATGTCCTCATGCTTAATTGAAGGAGATAAAATAAATGAGGAAGAACATGTAAAACCTATGAAATGCAATGCAACCTATATATATATATATATGAATGCAACTATATGATTCTTGCCCACTTGATCAAAAGTAAATAAGCTCTTCAAAACAATTACAAATCAAATTCCACTAATTCTATCATTATACAGTAAGACAGATAAAAGTGCAAGAAGATAGCTCATGAAAGCAGCGAACATGGAAATTCAAGCATTGAACCCTCACTGATGATGTATGTACGCTCTAATCTCTCTAGTGTATAGGGTAATCACTCTATCCTTCTCTAATCATGCTCTCTAACTTTTGTTCTTCTCTTAACCAATCAACAACAGTTAATATACCAATGCAAACATCATGAGGTCTTTTCAAGGTTGTAATGGGGCCAAGGTAGGTAGGGGGATACATGTATGGTCAAGTGAGCTTATAAATTGAATCTTTAATTAACCCAAGATTCAACCCAACCTATATAACTTGCATAACCTTAGAATTCATACCTAGCTACCCAGAATTCCCTTTTACGTTCCATACTCATGTATCAACTTTTTATTTTAATTTTATCATATGTGCATTGATTTTTGAATTCTTAATTCAGCATTGGGGTAATTTTGTCCCCTTATTTATTGATTGATTTTTTTTTAACATAGAAACATAAAAATAAACATAGCTTATCAATGCACATAGATTTTTTATTCTTATAGTTTCACATGAGTAGGTATCCAAATTCCCATTAAATTATCATGACACATTCACTTAATAACTTTTGTTCCCACAATTTCCCATACTTAACTAGCACACACAATTCTATCTTAAGCTAACCAAAGATTCAATTTGGGATATACAATTATTTTTTCGCTTAAGGCTAGTAATGTGGTGAAATATAGAACAAATGGGATTTAAAGGCTCAAAGTGGTTAACAAAGGTAATTAAAAGGGTAGGCTTAATTTGGATAAGTAAGCTAAATAAATAATGGCCTCAATCATATGCAAGCATATAAATATAATAAACATTGGATATATAAGATGAAACAAAATATAGATTACAATCATAGAGAAGTAAACACACAAGAATAAAATAATTATGGTTAAATAATGTAACCATGCATAAAGGCTCAAATCTTCACAGGTTGTGTGTTCTTTAGCTCGAAAATCATGTTCCAAATACAACTTCAAGCAGATTTATCATAAAAATGTGAAAAATTAGTGAAATTTTGTTCCAAAGATAGAGTCTTAGAAGAAACTTATTGTCTTTTCAATCAAGTAGAGCATGCATGCAACTAACCTATTACTATGCAATTTATACTATTCTATAAAAGAAAGAAAATCTAACTAAATATCCTAATTTATTGGTGCTAGGGAAGAGAAATTACCTCCGGAAGTTAGGTACTGACCGACCTCCCCACACTTAAGGTTTTGCACCGTCCTCGGTGCCATCTGTCAGGAACAGGGGTGGGCTGGTAGCAGTATCTCCACAGTTGGGGCCATCATGGCTCCCTGTGCTGGTAAAAGAAGTGGAGTCCGGGGTGTCTGAGTCCTTGAAGTGTCCCTTGAGTAGCTCCTTGAGGTGTTTGAATCGGCGCTCGTTACGGCGCCCTCTTAACTTCGCTTTCTGTTCTTGCCGATCCAATCTTTTGATTATCTGCTGGAGCAGTTCATCTGTTGTAGGTGCTTGTGGTGTTGAAGAAGGAATATCTTCAACCAGAGTAGTGGGAAAGCTCGTAGTGGCTGCTAGAAGTTTGAGGTACTTCCCATTGGGGACATACTGATCATCCCGTGGAAGCATGACTTTGGTGTCTCCAGCTCTGTAGAAAACTCCGGCTGCTGAGACAAGATCTGAGACCAAGGCGGGAAAAGGTAAGTTGTCCGCAATTCGTACGTGTCCCATGGCATTCCAGATATGTCTTGGTAGATTCAGAAGCTGGTCTGTAAGGATGCACCATAGTAGAACGTCCATGTCCACTGTGAAGGAGGACTCGTGAGTTCTCGAAAAGACGTAATGGGACATGATCTGTGCCCATACGCGAGCCTCCAAGGTAAATGTTGAAGCCAATATACCCTTAGGGTGGGTACGATGGTATCCGTAGATCCAACGGCTGCCAGATAGTGCGATAACTCTGAGAACAGCTTCCCAGTCAAATTGGTACATCTGGCGCTTGAGTGCAGCTTCTTGGAAGGCGTCCATTCTTTCTGGAATAGGTGGAAGACTCAAAGCTTGTTGAATAGCCTCTTCTGTAATGGGGACTTGCTTCTGACGGACAAAGACAGACTGCAGGGTAGGCAGGTAGAAGTTAGAGTAGAACTCGACTACCCAAGAAAGATTGACCTGCTTCTGTTGTCTCTGTAGGAAACCCCATTGTCTTCGTTCAATTTGCGGCTCAACAAAAGTAGCAATATTGGGCGGGAGGATAAGAAGGTGTTCCTTGTTGTAACTCCTTTCAGCCAGAATAGGGAACATCTGCTCACAGTAGCGATTTGGAAATCGCGCAGTGTCCTTTGCTGGAAAGGCTTTCTCTTTTTCATCAACCTTGATAATCCTCTTAACTCTTTTTGTTGAGGGCTTGACTGCAGTTGAAGAAGGCTCTGCCGCTAGTGCTCTTTTAGTTCCTCTTCTTGCTGGTGGTTTGGGAGTAGCTTTCTCTTTTCCTTTCTTGGTGGCCATCCTGAAAAAGGGAAGAGAAAGTAAATTAAATTTAAAGAGATATATAGCAATGAAGAGAACGAAAAAGGACGGTTGTAAATGCACATTAAAAGGTAAATGATGTCAACACACGCTCATGAGTACATGTGAAAGATCATTAATGGAAAATAGTTAGTGCATATAATGACAAGTGAATGCAAGGTGTTTATTGGCATGCCGGCAAAGGGCATGAGTAGCATAGACCAAGTATTACTTTGTAACAAACCATCACATTTGTATTGACAATTAAATTCAATTCATATAATAGTAAAGAGAATTTGTGAAAAGCAAGCATTGAATATTAGAATAACATAGAGAAGTGCATAATGCCATATGGGCTTTTTCACAAACACATAGCATGCAAGGTAAATAAAGTATAGAAAGTATTAAAGTGAACTTGCAAGCAACCCTTTAAAGAAAATAATATATAATTGTCAAGCAATTTACAACAATCCACAAGCATATAAGGAAGAATAATGACTCAAATAAAATTCTAACACCATGTAAAAAGGAAAAAAGAAGAAAGAAAATATGAATAATGAAAAGAAAAAGAAAAGAAAAGAAAATAACATATAAAATAAGAAGAATGATAGAAAAGAAAAAGGTGAAGAAGAAAATAAAACATTGGTAATGGAGGTGAGAAAGATAGAGAGTGAAAGGTGAGATAGAAGGAAGGAGGGAGGAGGAAGAAATAAGGAGGGAAAAGAAAAATTAGGATTTGGAGAGAAAAAGATATGATAACTGGCAAAATTAGGTTGAGCTGTGCGGCGCAAGCGACGCGACCGCGTGGGACACGCGATTGCGCGATTGCACTTCAGGTAAGGTGACGCGATCGCGTCGGTCACGCGGTCGCATGACCCATGTTAGGCTTCTAGCGCGAGTGCAGCCTCGCGCCTGCACAACTCTCTGTTCAAATTGATGTATTTGCCAACATTGGGGTGACGCGATCGCATGGGGCATGCAATCGCGTGAGTGGGCTTCAGAAGGGAACGACGCGGACGCGTTGGCGACGCTGCCGCGTGATAAGGATTGTGCGTCCATCACCAATCCAGCACCACTCTCGCATAATATTTCGTTGTGCACCCTTTTTACGTCGAAAATTAGGGCACGCGGCTGCGTGGGAGGTCATTATTTCCAGGTGACATGGACGCGTGGAGCATGCGTCCACATGGGTAGAATTTTTCCATTGGCACGCCTCCAGCCACGCTCCAGCGTGACTCTCTGTTCGTTTTTATTTTTCTCCCTCTCCTTGCCACGCGGGCGCGTCGCTGATGCAATCGCGTCGCGTGGCTTTTTTTTTTTAATAAATATGCAGATGCAGATGTACGAAAGTACTGATAAAGAGAAGAGTTATTGAATATGAAAAACTAAAAATAAAGAAAAGAACGATCATACCATGGTGGGTTGTCTCCCACCTAGCACTTTGCTTTAACGTCCGTAAGTTGGACGCTCCACTAGCTCAATCTTCTGCTATATGGGGATCCTCCAAGAGGAAGATCTCAAGCTCCTTGTTTTTCTGCATCTTCTCGCCATGGTATAGCTTTAGGCGTTGTCCATTAACTTTGATAAGTTCAGAACTTGAAGGGTGACTTAGGTGATAAACTCCGTACGGTTCGGCCTTCTCTACTCTGTATGGACCTTCCCATCTGGATCTCAACTTGCCTGGCATGAGCCTCAGACGAGATTTGTAAAGGAGGATTAAATCCCCAGGTTGGAACTCTTTCCTCTTGATGTGCTGATCATGTGCAGCCTTCATCTTTTCCTTGTATAGTCTTGAGTTCTCATAAGCTTCTAGGCGAAGGCTTTCCAGTTCTTGCAGTTGCAACTTCCTTTCAGCTCCGGCGTTCTCCAGCCCCATGTTGCACTCCTTGACTGCCCAAAAGGCATTGTGCTCTGGGTGTTTTGTATGCTATTCTGTATGCCCAGAGTGCATCTTGTAGCCTGGTACTCCAGTCTTTTCTATAAGGTTTGACTATCTTCTGCAAGATACGTTTTATCTCTATGTTCGACACCTCGGCTTGCCCATTGGTCTGAGGATGGTATGTTGTTGCAACCTTATGAATTATCCCATGCTTCTTCATTAATCCTGTTAGTCTCCTGTTACAAAAATGGGTGCCTTGATCGCTCACGATTGCTCGTGGTGATCCAAAGCGACAAATAATATGGTTTCTCACAAAGGAAACAACAGTGTTAGCATAATCAGTGCGGGTAGGAATTGCTTCCACCCATTTTGAAACGTAATCTACAGCTAACAATATATAAAAATGTCCATTAGAATTTGGAAATGGACCCATGAAGTCAATGCCCCAAACATCAAAAATTTCACAGAAAAGCATAATTTGTTGGGGCATCTCATCCCTCTTGGATATATTACCAAATTTTTGGCATGGAGGGCAAGATTTACAAAATTCAGCAGCGTCTCTAAAAAGAGTAGGCCACCAGAATCCATAGTCCAAGATTTTTCTAGCAGTTCTTTGAGGGCCAAAATGTCCTCCACTCTCAGATGAGTGACAGGCCTCTAAGATGGACTGGAATTCTGATTGAGGCACACACCATCTAATTACCTGATCAACGCCACATCTCCATAAATATGGGTCATCCCATATATAATATTTAGACTCGTTTTTCAGCTTGTCTCTTTGATGCTTAGAAAAGTTAGGAGGAAATGTGCGGCTAACTAGGTAATTAGCTACAGGTGCATACCAGGGAGATACCTCAGATACTGCTTGCAGGTTATCAAATGGAAAATTATCATCTATAGGAGTAGAATCATCCTTAATGTGCTCAAGGCAACTCAAGTGGTGTGCCACTAAATTCTAGTTACCATTCCTATCCTTTATTTCTAAATCAAATTCTTGTAATAGCAATATCCAACGTATAAGCCTTGGTTTGGACTCCTTTTTAGATAATAAATACTTTAAAGCTGCATGGTCCGAATACACTACTACTCTAGTACCATGTAAATAAGCTCGGAATTTATCCAGAGCAAAAACAATAGCAAGAAGCTCTTTCTCAGTAGTAGTATAATTGGACTGGGCAGCATCTAAAGTCTTAGACGCGTAAGCAATAATAAAAGGATCCTTATCTTCGCGCTGAGCCAGCGCTGCTCCTACTGCATGGTTGGAAGCATCGCACATGATTTCAAATGGCTGGCTCCAGTCTGGTCCTCTCACAATTGGAGCTTGAGTCAGGGCGGCCTTCAGCTTATCAAACGCTTGATTGCAATCTTTACTGAACTCGAACTCAATATCCTTCTGTAGTAATCTGGATAAGGGAAGTGCTACCTTACTAAAGTCCTTAATAAATCTCCTGTAAAAACCTGCATGGCTAAGGAACGAACGGACTTCCCTCACAGAAGAGGGGTAAGGTAAACTAGAAATAACATTCACCTTTGCTGGGTCTACAGAAATGCCAGTATTAGATACCACATGTCCTAATACAATCCCTTGTTTCACCATAAAATGACATTTTTCAAAATTCAATACAAGGTTTGTATTAACACATCTATCTAATACTCTAGATAATCCATCTAAGAAAAGGCTAAAAGAATCACCATAAACGCTAAAATCATCCATAAAAACCTCCATACAGTCCTCAATAAGATCAGAGAAAAGACTCATCATACACTTTGGAAAGTAGCTGGTGCATTGCACAAGCCAAAGGGCATTCTCTTGTAAGCATAAGTCTCAAAAGGACATGTAAAAGTGGTCTTTTCCTGATCCTCAGGAGCTATATGAATTTGGAAATAACCTGTGTAACCATCTAAAAAGCAATAATGTGATTTACCTGACAGGCGATCCAGCATTTGATCAATGAATGGAAGTGGGTAGTGATCCTTACGGGTAGCTTGGTTGAGACGCCTGTAATCAATGCAGACTCTCCAAGCATTCTGAACTCTAGTTGCTATGAGCTCTCCATGCTCATTCTTCACTGTAGTGACTCTAGACTTCTTGGGCACCACTTGTACTGGGCTAACCCATTCACTGTCTGAAATAGGATAGATGATACCTGCTTCCAATAGTCTGGTCACTTCCTTTTTTACAACTTCCAAGATAGTGGGATTCTATCTTCTTTGGGGTTGACAGACAGGTCTTGCTCCCTCTTCTAAAAATATTCTGTGCTCACATACTTGAGGGTTGATGCCTACTATGTCTGCCAAACTCCACCCAATTGCCTTCTTGTGCCTCCTCAATACATCAATTAACTGCTCTTCTTGTTGAGAAGTAAGTTCCCTTGCAATGATAACCGGAAACTTCTGCTCATCTTCAAGATAAGCATATTTGAGATGTGGAGGGAGGGGTTTCAACTTTAACTTCTGATCATGGGCAGGCTCTGGATTATCTGGAGCTTGTGAAAATGGCGAAGTGCCCTCATTGTCAGTTAAGAGGGTCCCCACACTTGGACCTTGTCCAGTGTTCCTCTCTTCGAACTATTCCTTGTGAACTTCAGCTACAGTTTCATCTATGACATCACACTGGAAGATAGAATGATCTTCTGGAGGGTTGTTTATGACTCCATTCATATTGAAGATTACTATGCGGCCATCTATTTCAAAGGAGTATGTTCCTGAAAAAGCATCCAATTTGAATTTTGATAGCAGAGCTCCACACCTTAATCTATGGAGTGTAGAAACTCTACCGTTGAAAAATACATAAGGGAATATAGGGTAAGCATGGCCAAGTGGCCAGCCTCCCATGGGGGTCTAGAGATCTAAAAATGATCAAAAGATGTAAATACAATAGTAAAAAGTCCTATTTATACTAAACTAGTTACTAGGGTTTACAGAAGTAAGTAATTGATGTATAAATCCACTTCCGGGGCCCACTTGGTGTGTGCTTGGGCTGAGCTTTAGCTTTCCACGTGCAGAGGCTTCTTTTGGAGTTGAATGCCAGGTTGTAACGTGTTTCTGGCGTTCAACTCTGGTTCGTGACGTGTTTCTGGCGTTTAACTCCAGACTGCAACGTAAAACTGGCGTTCAACGCCTTTTTGCATCATCTAAACTCGGGCAAAGTATGGACTATTATATATTTCTGGAAAGCCCTGGATGTCTACTTTCTAACGCAATTGGAAGCGTGCTATTTTAAGTTCTGTAGCGCCAGAAAATCCACTTTGAGTGCAGAGAGGTCAGAATCCAACAGCATCAGCAGTCCTTTTTCAACCTCTGATTCTGATTTTTGCTCGAGTCCCTCAATTTTAGCCAGAAAATACTTGAAATCATAGAAAAACACACAAACTCATAGTAAAGTCCAGAAATGTGAATTTAACATAAAAACTAATAAAAACATCCCTAAAAGTAACTAGATCCTACTAAAAACATACTAAAAACAATGCCAAAAAGCGTATAAATTATCCGCTCATCACAACACCAAACTTAAATTGTTGCTTGTCCCCAAGCAACTGAAAATCAAATAAGATAAAAAGAAGAGAATATACTATAAATTCCAAACTATCAATGAAACATAGCTCCAATCAGATGAGCGGGACTTGTAGCTTTTTGCCTCTTGAATAGTTTTGGCATCTCACTTTATCCATTGAAGTTCAGAATGATTGGCATCTATAGGTACTCAGAGTCCAGATAGTGTTAGTGATTCTCCTAGTTCAGTATGTTGATTCTTGAATACAGCTACTTTATGAGTCTTGGCCGTGGCCCTAAGCACTTTATTTTCCAGTATTACCACCGGATACGTAAATGCCACAAACACATAACTGGGTGAAACTTTTCAGATTGTGACTCAGCTTTGCTAAAGTCCCCAATTAGAGGTGTCCAAGTTTCTTAAGCACACTCTTCTTCTGATTTGGACCTTGACTTTAACCGCTCAGTCTCAAGTTTTCACTTGACACCTTCACGCCACAAGCACATGGTTAGGGAACATAAGAAAACGAAAAACAGAGAATTCAAGAACAAGGAATGAGTCCACCTTAGTGATGGTGGAATTTCCTTCTTGAGGAACCAATGATGTCCTTGAGCTCTTCTATGTCTCTTCCTTGTCTTTGTTTCTCCTCCCTCATTGCTCTTTGATCTTCTCTAATTTCATGAAGGATGATGGAGTGCTCTTGATATTCCACCCTTAGTTGCTCCTAATAATTGTGTGGAGGAAAATATATCCCCTGAGGTATCTCAGGGATCTCTTGATTTGCAGTCAAATGTTCTACCACTGAGCTATAGACCCTTGATGGAAGCTTTTGTCTTCTTTTTCCTCTTTCTAGAGGTTTCTCTGGCCTTAGATGCCATCAATGGTTATGAAAAGAAAAAAAAAGAATTATGCTTTTACCACACCAAACTTAGAATGTTGCTCGCCCTCGAGCAAAAGAAGAAAGAATAGATGAAGAAGAAGATGTGGAAAAAAAATTAGGATTATGAGGAGGGAAGGTGGGGATCCTGTGGGGTCCACAGATCCTGAGATGATCCTGTGAGGTCCACAGATCTTGAGGTGTCAAGGATTTACATCCCTGCACCAATTAGGTATGTAAAATGTCTTTGCATGCAATTCTGGCGTTTAAACGCCGAACTGATGCTTGTTCTGGGCGTTCAACGCCCAGATGCAGCATGTTTCTGGCGTTGAACGCCAGTTCTATGCTTGTTTCTGGTGTTCAGCGCCAGATCCATGCTCTGTTCTGGCGTTGAACGCCAGCCAGATGCTCCTTACTGGCGTTTGAACGCCAGTGAACTCCTCCTCCAGGGTGTGCTATTTTTTATGCTGTTTTTGATTTTTCTTCAATTTTTTCAGTTGTTTTTGTGACTCCACATGATCATGAACCTATGAAGACATATAACTAATAAAAAATATAATTAAATAAAAATTGGGTTGCCTCCCAACAAGCGCTTCTTTAATGTCAATAGCTTGACAGTGGGCTCTCATGGAGCCTCACAGATGTTTAGAGCATTGTTGAGACTTCCCAACATCAAACTTAGAGTTTGGATATGGGAGTTCAACACCAAACTTAGAGTTTGGCTGAGGCCTCCCAACACCAAACTTAGAGTTTAACTGTGGGGCTCTGGTTGACTCTGCAGTGGGAGAAGCTTACTGTGCCTCTTTTCCATGTTTACAGAAGGATAACCTTGAGTTGTAAACACAAGGGAGTCCTCATTCAATTGAAGGACTAATTCACCTCTGTCAACATCAATCACAGCTCTTGCTATGGCTAGGAAGGGTCTTCCAAGGATGATAGATTCATCCTCATCCTTCCCAGTATCTAGGATTATGAAATCAGCAGGGATGTAAAGGCCTTCAACTTTTACTAACATGTCCTCTACTTGTCTGTAAGCCTATTTTCTGGAATTATCTGCCATCTCTAATGAGATTTTAGCAGATTGTACCTCAAAGATTCCCAATTTCTCCATTACAGAGAGTGGCATGAGGTTTATTCCTGACCCCAGGTCACATAGAGCCTTCTCAAAGGTCATGGTGCCTATGGTACAAGGTATTAGGAACTTTCCAGGATCCTGTTTCTTCTGAGGCAATCTCAGTTCATCCAATGCATTTAGTTCATTGGTGAACAGGGGAGGTTCATCTCCCCAAGTTTCATTACCAAATAAATTGGCATTCAGCTTCATGATAACTTGGCAACTTGTTCTTCAGTGACATCCTCATTCTCTTCAGAAGAAGAATACTCATTAGAACTCATGAATGGCATAAGGAGGTTCAATGGAATCTCTATGGTCTCTAGATGAGTCTCAGATTCCTTTGTTTTCTCATATGGAAACTCCTTATTGATCACTGGACGTCCCAGGAGGTCTTCCTCCTTGGGATTCACGTCCTCTCCTTCTTCCTTGGATTCGGCCATGATGGTTATATCAATGGCCTTGCACTCTCCTTCTGGATTTTCTTCTGTATTGCTTGGGAGAGCATTAGGAGGGGTTTCAGTGATCTTCTTACTCAACTGGCCCACTTGTGCCTCCAAATTTCTAATGGAGGACCTTGTTTCATTCATGAAACTCACAGTGGCCTTAGATAGATCAGAGACTAAGTTTGCTAAATTAGAGGTATTTTGTT
>NC_029785.2:89091979-89110351 GCF_000816755.2 Arachis ipaensis
AGTTGGATGCAGCTTGCATTCCATTCAGACTCTGAGAAATCATATTGACTTGCTGAGTCAATATTTTATTCTGAGCCAATATGGTATTCAGAGTATCAATTTCAAGAACTCCCTTCTTCTGAGGCGTCCCATTACTCACAAGATTCCTCTCAGAAGTGTACATGAACTGGTTGTTAGCAACCATGTCAATGAGTTCTTGAGTTTTTGCAGGCGTTTTCTTTAGGTGAATGTATCCACCTGCAGAAGTATCCAATGACATCTTAGCTAATTCAGACAGACCATCATAGAATATATGCAGGATGGTCCATTCTGAAAGCATGTCAGAAGGACACTTTTTGGTCAGTTGCTTGTATCTCTCCCAAGCTTCATAGAAGGATTTACCTTCTTTCTGTCTGAAGGTTTGAACATCCACTCTAAGCTTGCTCAGCTTTTGAGGAGGAAAGAACTTGGCTAAGAAAGCCATGACCAGCTTATCCCAAGAGTTCAGGCTATCTTTGGGTTGAGAGCCCAACCACACTCTAGCTTTGTCTCTTACAGCAAAAGGGAAAAGCATGAGCCTGTAGACTTCAGGATCTACTCCATTAGTCTTAACAGTATCACAGATCTGCAAGAATTCAGTTAAAAACTGAAAGGGATCTTTAGATGGAAGTCCATGAAACTTGCAGTTTTGTTGCATCAGAGAAACTAATTGAGGTTTAAGCTCAAAATTGTTTGCTCCAATGGTAGGGATGGAAATGCTTCTTCCATGTAAATTGGAATTAGGTGCAGTAAAGTCACCAAGCATTTTCCTTGCATTATTATTATTTTCGGCTGCCATCTCCTCTTCCTGTTCGAAAATTTCTATAAGGTTATCTCTGGATTGTTGTATTTTAGCTTCTCTTAGTTTCCTCTTCAGAGTCCTTTCAAGTTCAGGGTCTGCTTCAACAAGAATGTTCTTATCCTTGCTCCTGCTCATATGAAAAAGAGGGAACAGAAAAATAATAATAATAGAGATCCTTTTTGCCCAAGTATAGAGGTTCCCTTATGTGAGTAGAAGAAAAGAAGAAGAGAAAATCTGAACTCAAAGAGAGAGAGGGTTCGGATTTTTGGTGAGTGAGGGAGAGATGTTAGTAGATGAATAAATAAATAGAAGGAGATGAGAGAGAAAGAGGATTTTTGAAAATAATTTTTGAAAAAGAGTTAGTGATTTTCGAAAATAGTTTTTGAAAAAGGTTAGTAATTTTCGAAAATTGAAATCAAAAATTAAAATAATTAGTTAATTAAGAAGAAATTTTGAAAAAGAGGGAAGATATTTTCGAAAATTAGAGAGAGAGAGTTAGTTAGGTAGTTTTGAACAAGATAAGAAAAAAACAAAAAGTCAATGAGTTAGTTGAAACAAATTTTGAAAATCAAATTTTAAAAGATAAGAAGATAAGAAGTTAGAAAAGATATTTTAGAATCAAATTTTTGGAAAAGATATGATATGAAAAGATATGATTTTGAAAAAGATAAGATAAGAAGATATTTTTGAAAAGTTATGATTGAAATTAGTTTTGAAAAAGATTTGATTTTTAAAATCACAATTAATGACTTGATTCACAAGAAATCACAAGATATGATTCTAGAACTTAAAGTTTGAATCTTTCTTAACAAGTAAGTAACAAACTTGAAATTTTTTAATCAAAACATTAATTGTTGATGATATTTTCGAAAATATGATATAAAATTAAGAAAAAGATTTTTTTTTGAAAAATATTTTTAAAATTTTCGAAAATAATTGAGAAAAATGAAAAAGATATGATTTTTGAAAAAGATATTGAAAAAGATAAGATTTTTAAATTGAAAATTTGATTTGACTCATAAGAAACAACTAAATTTTAAAAATTTTTGAAAAAGTCAATCCAAATTTTCGAAATTTATGAGTGAAAAAGGGAATGATATTTTTTTTTATTTTTGAATTTTTAATGATGAAAGAGAAAACATGAAAAAGCTGCAATGCATGAAAATTTTGGATCTAAACATGTGATGCATGCAAGAACACTATGAATGTCAAGATGAATACCAAGAACACTATGAATGTCAAGATGAACATCAAGAACTTATTTTTGAAAAAATTTATATGCATAGAAAACATGCAAGACACCAAACTTAGAAATCTTTCATGTTCAGACACTATGAATGCAAAAATGCACATGAAAAACAAGAAAAGACACAAAACAAGAAAACATCAAGATCAAACAAGAAGACTTACCAAGAACAACTTGAAGATCATGAAGAACACTATGAATGCATGAATTTTTCGAAAATTTTATGCAAACTTTAAAACATGCAATTGACACCAAACTTAAAATTGACTCAAGACTCAAACAAGAAACATGAAATACTTTTTATTTTTATGATTTTATGATTTTTTTTGGATTTTTTTCGAAAATTATTGTGAAAAAGAAAAATAAGGATTCCAAAATTTTTAATATGAATTCCAGGAATCTTGTGCTCTTTAGTCTAAAGCTCCAATCTGAGGGTTAGACATGGCTTAATAGCCAGTCAAGCTTTAGCATGTAAATCAGTCATACAACAACAGGTGGATTAGGAACAGCTCGCTTGCTCTTGTGATGATGATTTGGAAACCTCAGTCCAAAAGAATTTAGACATGGTTTTACAGCCAGCCAGGCTTCAACATGCTTCATGAAACACTAGAATTTATTCTTAAAAATTCTGAAATAATTTTCGAAAACAAAGGGAAAAATTTTGAAAGATTTTTGAAAAAAAAAATTTTTGAAAACTTTTTTGAAAATAAAATAAGAAGAAAATTACCCAATCTGAGCAACACGATGAACCGTCAGTTGTCCAAACTCGAAACAATCCCCGGCAACGGCGCCGAAAACTTGGTAATGCGAAATTGTTACTCTGAGGTTGTAAAATTTGTTGCTCGTTCTCTCCCTGGGAATGGCGCCAAAACTGGTGCACAATACCATGGTCCAAATATAACTTCACAACTTCACACAAATAACCAGCAAGTGCACTGGGTCGTCCAAGTAATAAAACCTTACATGAGTAAGGGTCGATCCCACGGAGATTGTCGGCTTGAAGCAAGCTATGGTCACCTTGTAAATCTCAGTCAGGCGGATATCAAATGGTTATGGAGTTTTCGAATAATAATAATAAATAAACAGAAAATAAAGATAGAAATACTTATGTAAATCATTGGTGCGAATTTCAGATAAGCGTATAGAGATGCTTTCGTTCCTCTGAACCTCTGCTTTCCTGCTGTCTTCATCCAATCATTCCTACTCCTTTCCATGGCAAGCTGTATGTAGGGCATCACCGTTAGCAATGGCTACATCCCATCCTCTCTTGTGAAAATGGTCCAATGCGCTGTCACTGCATGGCTAATCATCTGGAGGTTCTCGATCATACTGGAATAGGATTTAATATCCTTTTGCATCTGTCACTACGCCCAGCACTCGCGAGTTTGAAGCTCGTCACAGCCATCCCTTCCCAGATCCTACTCTGAATACCACAGACAAGGTTTAGACTTTCCGGATCTCAAGAATGGCCATCCATGGGTTCTAACTTATACCACGAAGATACTTAATAACTCGGACTCGGTCCCCTGTATTAGATATCCAAGAGATATCCATTTAATCAAAGGTAGAACGGAAGTGGTTGTCAGGCACGCGTTCATAGAGAATGATGATGATTGTCACGTTCATCACATTCATGTTGAAGTGCGAATGAATATCTTAGAAGCGGAATAAGTTGAATTGAATAGAAAACAGTAGTACTTTGCATTAAATCATGAGGAACAGCAGAGCTCCACACCTTAATCTATGGAGTGTAGAAACTCTACCATTGAAAAATACATAAGTGAATATAGGGTAAGCATGCCCGAGTGGCCAGCCTCCCATGGAGGTCTAGAGATCTAAAAATCATCAAAAGATGTAAATACAATAGTAAAAAGTCCTATTTATACTAAACTAGTTACTAGGGTTTACAGAAGTAAGTAATTGATGCATAAATCCACTTCCGGGGCCCACTTGGTGTGTGCTTGGGATGAGCTTTAGCTTTCCACGTGCAGAGGCTTCTTTTGGAGTTGAACACCAGGTTGTAACGTGTTTCTAGCATTCAACTATGGTTCGTGACGTGTTTCTGGCGTTTAACTCCAGACTGCAGCGTAGAACTGGCGTTCAACGCCTTTTTGCGTCATCTAAACTCGGCCAAAGTATGAACTATTATATATTGCTGGAAAGCCCTGGATGTCTACTTTCCAACGCAATTGAAAGAGCGCCATTTTGAGTTTTGTAGCTCCAGAAAATCCACTTTGAGTGCAGGGAGGTCAGAATCAACAGCATCAGCAGTCCTTTTTCAACCTCTGATTCTGATTTTTGCTCGAGTCCCTCAATTTCAGCCAGAAAATACCTGAAATCACAGAAAAACACACAAACTCATAGTAAAGTCCAGAAATGTGAATTTAACATAAAAACTAATAAAAACATCCCTAAAAGTAACTAGATCCTACTAAAAACATACTAAAAACAATGCCAAAAAGCGTATAAATTATCCGCTCATCAGTTACCTCAACCTTTTTGAATATTTCTACCATTTTGGGATCGGGTTCCAGTTGCTTCATGGGCTTCCTTGCAAGTTGTGGAAAGGGAATGGGAGTAGTGTTTTCTGCAGTGTCTGCGCCTTTTGGTGCTTCCTCTTGTGGTTGCACTTCTTCTTCTTCAGCTATGTCCTGTATGTCCTCTTCTTCTTCGACATCTTCTATTTCTACTACCTCTTCAGCTGAGCCGTGTTCTGGTGAGCTTGGCTCCTCCTGATTCCTCTCCTGCAGTGTGGTTCCAGACCTCAAGGTGATGGCATTAATGCCCCCCTTCGGATTGAGTAATGGTTGAGAGGGAATTCTAGTGGAGCTTGAAGGTTGGTTACTGGAATTTTGCATTGATCCAATCTGTGAAACAAGAGCTTGCAATGTAGAGGTCAGACCATTCAGACTGGCATTAATGTTATTCATAATGTTATTTTCCATGGTCTATTGTCTCCGCTCAAAAGATTGTAGTAACTCTTCATTAGAAGATAAAGAAGAATGAGTAAATTGAGAGGTCTGCTGTTGGGTATTCTGTGGTCCTTGGGATTGCCTCAGGTGAGGTGCTCTGTAAGGTTGGTTCTGCTGCCTGTTGTTGTTATTATTCCACCTCTGATTTTCCTGATTATCTCTGCCTCCTCTATTATTGTTGTCCCTCCAATTCTGGTTAGAATTGTCCTGCCATCCATGGTTATTATTTCCACCTTGATTGTACCCTTGGTTGGGGCGATCATAGAAGTTATGAGTGGATGCTACCATGTTGTCTTCCTGTTGGAGTTGCGGGCATTCATCAGTATAATGGCTATAATCAGCACAAATTCCGCAAACTCTCTGTGGGACTAACTGTTGCCTTTGCTGTGCTGGAGAAGGTTGAGCTTGCTGAACTTGTTGTTGATTCAATTGCATCTGCTTCAGCAAGTTGTTCATCTCACAGATACTCTGAGTTAGAGCAGCAGTCTCTCTGCTAGAGGATACTTCTGCAACGGCTTTTGAACGGCCTTGCTTCTGTCTGTAGTTCCTAGTGGATTCAGCTAAGTCGCTGATCAATTGCCATGCCTCATCAGTGGTCTTGTACTTTTTCATAGACCCATTGCTAGCACTTTCCAATGTGGTTTTATCTTGGGGCCTCATGCCCTATGTGACATAACTGAGTAACACTATCTTGTCAATCATGTGGTGGGGGCATGCTTCCAGGAGATTATTGAAGCGCTCCCAATATTCAAAGAGAGTCTCGTTGTCATCTTGAACAATAGTGGAAATATCTTTCCTTAGTTTATCAGTAACTTCAGATGGAAAGAATTTCTCCAAAAACTCTTTTCTGAGCGTTTTCCAGTTGGATACATTTGCTAGGGGTTGAGTGTAGTACCACTCTCTTGCTTTTTCCTCAAGAGAAAATGGGAAAGCTTTCAGCAAAATTGAAGTTTCATCTGTACCATCTCGCCTGACAGTAGAACAGGCCGCCTGGAAATCTCGCAGGTGCTTGATAGGCTCTTGAGCAGGTAAGCCATGAAACTTGGACATCAAATTGAGCAGTGCGGTCTTTATTTCAAAATCTGTAGCCACCGCTGGGTGATGCGCTTGAAATGGTTGCATTGTAAAATCAGAGGCTCCTTCCTCCTGGATGGTAACTCTCCTAGCTACCATGTCGTCTGCACGTGAATCAACCGAATCAGTAGAACGGGAGCTGGTTTCTTCCTCAAGTTCACTTTCAGATTTGCCCTCGGAGCGGGCTAACCGACGCCGAGCTCGCCTTATTCGTGAAATAGTCCTTTCAATTTCAGGATCGAATATTAGCAAGCGTAGATCAGGAAGTGAACGCGTCATTTGACGAAAGAAACAGGCAGCTCATAGTAGCAAAATAAAATAAAATGCAAATAAATAAATTCTAATTAATAACTTTAGCACTCTATTGCAACTTCCCAGCAACGACGGCAAAAATTGATGGGGGCAGAAATTAGCGAATTAAAAATTATTAAAATATATACGTTGCAAGTATAGTTCTTAATTCGCCAGAAATCCGCCTATCAATTTAGAAAGGTGTCACAGAAAATTGAATTTAAAATACTGGGAGTATGAATCCCAAGTCGTCTCCCAACGAGTTGCAGAAAAGTGTGCTATTTTATTAATCAGAGGTTTTCAAAAAGGGTTGAATTGAGCAAACAGGAAATTAAATTGGTGAATTTGAATAATGTAAATAAAGGCCATGACTGGGAATTGATTAGTTGGAATCCCTATTATTGTTGGAATGCTTTCAGGATTAATTGACAATTGAAGGTTGTCCTGTTTAGTTATCCTTCGCTAGGTGAAGGAAAGTCAAACAAGTTGGAATGCCACGTCCATTCACAAGTTGCAATCCACTTAATTAAAAGGGATTGGTGTTAGTGATTAGGAGGCAATCCAACCATAAAACCAATTACAATTTTTCTTTCAAGCCTTCCAACTCAAGGGTTCCTTTCAATCAATTCCCCATCAAGTTAGGGAACTACTCGCTCATTGTGAATATAAAATTCATAGCATATAAAAAGGAATTAAAGGAAGACATTGTAAATGAAAATCGAAATAGTCAATTAAAAATAAAGGTGATCCTTGTATTAAATAATCCTAAAAATATTCCAATGGTAAAATTAACAAAGCAAAGAACATGGAAGAGTGAAGCCAAGTAAAGAAATCGCCCCCAGCAAATCTGTAAATTATGCAGATCGCGCACGTCACGCGATCGCGTTGCTCATGCGGACGCGTCATTCGCGTTTCTGCTTTGCCACGCGGACGCGTCGTCCATGCGGCCGCGTCACTCGTGCTATTCCATGTTGCGCGGTCGCGTCATCCATGCGGCCGCGTCGTTTCTCGCTGGTCATCTCCTCAATTTCTTGTGTTCCTTCCATTTTTGCAGGCTCCCCTTCCAATCTCCAACTCATTCATGCCCTATAAAGCCTGAAACACTTAACACACAGATCACGGCATCGAATGGAATAAGGGAGAAATAAAATACATAATTAAAAGTCTCTAGGAAGCAATTTTTCAACCATAAAACATCTTTAGGAAGGAAATATAAATGCATGCTTATTTAATGAATAAGTGGGCAAAGATCATGATAAAACCACACAATCAAACACAATATAAATCATGAAATAGTGGTTTATCATCAATCCTCTTGGCAAGAACCTCTACCAATATACTATGAAGAAGAGCCATTCTATGATGCATACCAATCCAATGGTCATGGTGAATCCCCTTGTGACTTCCAAGAACCACCACTATACACCTATGAGCCATATCCTCAACCTAGCCATCAACCATACTCACAAGCCACCTTTCACCAACCATCTTCATATGACCCTAATCCATATCCATCCTACCAACAATCATATGAGCCATATGAACCACACATAGAGCCACCACGACTCCAACATCAACATTTTCAAGAGCCGCCCCCTCCATATTATTACGAAAAAGAACCACCTTTCGACTATAATACCTTTCCCTTAAACAATGAACCCTCTCTTCCACCATCACCCCCCGATGAAGCCTTTATGCTAGAATTAAGGGATCTTAATTCTCATATCCTAAGGCAACACGAGGAGGATAAAAAGAAATTTGAAGAGTTAAGAGCAAAAATGGCTATCATGGTAGAAGCCATTGGCAACATAGTCTCATCCCGCCTAAGCCTATGCGATCAAGGCACTTCCCTTGTGGAATGTGGAGAAGCAACGAAGGAGCTTAGTGAGGGAGTGAACTTGAAGCTTCAAGGTGAAGAAGAGGAGTTAAAGCAAGAAATGCAACAAGAGGAGGAGTTGAGATTATTGAAGAAGAGAAAGAAGTGGTTGAAGACTTAAGAGATGCGAAACCACCTTGGGAGTCTAGGATTGAAGAAAACCCCTCCAAAATGATTGAATTTGATGCTAAGGAGGAATGTGTACAACCTCCGAGGCATATCCCTTATGAAGAATCGGATGGGATAGAGCAAGAATTGAGTTCCCTTGGTGAGGAAGATCAAGCACCAAGTCTTAGTGGTGAAGAATCCTTTGAACATGAATAACTTTCCCCCATTGGATTTGAAAGCAATGTGGAGGTAAATCTCTCTCGTCCTCCCATTTATAATTTGAGTAAGGAAAAAGGTTTAGATAAAATTGTTGAACAAAGGATTGAAATTAAGAGATCTTGTGGAGAGGTGGAAGTCCTTAGAAAAAGGAGGATGAGAATTGAATACGCCTTGTCAAGACCCTTGGAATCACCTTTGCCTAGGTTGCCATCTACACCTTCATTTGAGTGGATGAAACTCATTTTTATTATCTTTATTATCCCACTCGAATATGGCTTGCTTGAAACGGAGGACGGTGCAAACTTTTAAGTGTGGGGAGGTCGTCCGACCGCTCGGCATTTTTGGGTGACAAGTTCCTAATCCCAATACTTTTGCATTTCATTTTAGGATTTTTAGTTGCATTTTTTTATTTTGCATATGTATATATTAAGCTTAGTCAAAATCATGATATTTTCCAAGGATTTTATCTATAGGGCACCCCAATTGATTGAAAAAAAAATTTTAGAACTTGCTTGAATTATATATTTTGTGGAACATGATTTTTGAGCTAAGAACACAAGCATGTGAGATTTGAGCCTAATTGTGTGGTTACATCATACATAACCACTTACTTTCATTCTTGTGTGCATTATTCTCTTCCTATGATTGTAATCTTTGATTTGTTTAATTCTATATGTCCATTACTTTGTGTATACATGCATTTATATGATCGAGGCCATTGTTCAAATAGCTCACTTACCCAAATAGCCTACCTTTTATCTTCCATTGTTAGCCAATTTTGAGCCTATGCTTAACCCATTTGTTCTTAATTGTAGCACATTACAAGCCTAAGTGAAAAATAATAAATGTCCTTAATTTGAATCTTTGATTAGCTTAGGCTAGTGAGAGTGTTCATCATTTGATTTTGGGAGAGTTGGGAACATTAGGTAGAGATAAAAGTGTATTTTTGTATTTGTGTTGAGAATCTTGGGAATTGGGTACATACTCATGTATTAATCATGTGTAAACCATATGCATTGATGTTCTTGTGTATATATTTTAGTTTGAAAAGAAAAAAAAATAATAAAAAAAATAATAATAAAAAAAGAAAAGAAAAAAAATGAATGAAAATAAATAATAAAAAAAAAAGACAAAGAATTGCAATAAAAAGGGGACAAAATACCCCAAAGCAAGGTTCAATAAAAGTCAATGCATATGGGTGGTGATCAAAAAGAGAATGCATGAGTGTGTGAAAAAGTGAAGAATGGGTAGTTAGGTTTATTTAGAATTGTATAGGTTGTCATAGGTTAGATGGGAAGTTTAAGTTGATCAAAGATTCAAATCTCTAGCTCACTTGACCATATGCATCCTACCTTGACCCTAGCCCCATTACAACCTATGGGAAAGCCCTCATGATATTTGTATGCATGCATGAATTAATTGTTGATTGTTAGATGAAAAAAAAAATCATGGAAAGCATTATTAGGGGAGAATTGAGTGAATCAACCCCATACACTTGAGCGACTAGAGCGGATACACATCCGGTGAGAGTTCGATTACTCAATTACATGTTCCCACCCATGATCATCTTTTCTTGCAAGTTTGGAAAATCTTTTTAATAATTCAATTCAATTGTGGGTTTGATTTTATTGCTATTGCTTTAGCCCTTGTACTTGTGTATATATTCTTGGAAATTGATTGTTTTGACCAAGTGGATGCATTCATGTAAATAGATTGCATATAGATAGATTGCATTTAGTTAGTTTGCATTGAATAAATGTTGATACCCCTTTGCTTATTTCTTGATTTTAGCATGAGGACATGCTTAGTTTAAGTGTGGGGAGATTTGATAAACCCCACTTTTGTGGTTTATCTTGTGCTTAATTTGGGAGATTTTATCACCTTTTCCCACATTTATTCAATGAAATAGTATGGTTTTGTAATTCTCCCTTGAATTGTGCTTAAATGTGAAAACATACTTTTTAGGCCCTAAAATTGGTGATTTTAATTCACTTTAATTCCATTCAATGCCTTGATATGTTTGTTAAGTGATTTCAGGTTCATAAGACAAGTATTGGGTGGAAGAAGTGAGGAGAAAAGCATGCAAAGTGGGAGAACTCATGAAGAAATGAAGGAACCGTAAAGCTGTCAAGCCTGACCTCCTATCACTCAATCAACCATAACTTGAGCTACAGAGATCCAAATGAGGCGGTTCTAGTTGCGTTGGAAAGCTAACATCTGGGGCTTCAAAATGATATAAAATTTGCCATATTTTGCTTCACGTAAAGGGCGCGAACGTGCCATGTTCACGTGCGCACCAATTGAGCACATGGTCCACTAAAGTGAATTCGCCCCCAGCGATTTCTGAAGCACTTTGGGCCCAACCCAACTCATTTCTAATGCTATTTCATGCAGAATTCAAGCTTGGGAAAAGGGGAGAGCAATTGTTTGATGTTTTTGGCATCATGTAGTTTAGTTTCTAGAGAAAGAAGCTCCCTCTTCTCTCTAGAATTAGGATTAGAATTTCTTAGATCTAGGTTTAATTCGTGCTTTGATTTACTTTTCCTTTACAATTTCTTGTTCCTCTACTCTTTCTCTCTGTAATTTTGTATTTCATTCTTGTAATTGCCTACTTTGTTGTTGATGCACCCTTTCTTCTTCTATTTTCTTTTAATGCAATTTATGATTCATGTTCTTTTATTATTGATTTGCTTTATTGTTGTTTAATTCCTTGCAATTGAGTAGTGTAGATTTATATTCCTTGCAATTTTACTATGCTTTCCTTATACACCCACCAAGTGTTTGACAAAATGTTTAGTTGGGCTTTAGAGTAGAATTTTGTGCTCTTGGCTTGGGAAGGTAACTTAGGAACTCTTGAGTCACAAATGTCCAAGTGATTGACGATTGGGAGCCATTAATGCTAGATCTCACCAATTGATTAGGTGTAGAACTAGGACTTATGGACTTTCTTGACATAGCTCATTTGACTTTCCTTTATTAGTTAGAGGATGATTTAATGGGGTTGATCCTTGCCAATTCTCATGTTGTAGTTAGTGATTAGGATAGAGATCCTTGACCACCTAACATTGCCAATAACTTTTTGTTAGTTTATTTCCTTTGCCATTTATATTTTTTGTCCATCATCTCAAAAACCCCAAACATACCTCATAACCAATAACAAGACACTTTATTACAATTCCTAGGGAGAACAACCTGAGGTTCAATACTTCGGTTTATAAATTTAGGGGTTTGTTACTTGTGACAAAACTAAATTTTTGATTGGGAGGATTGTTTGTTGGTGTAGAACTATACTTGCAACGAGAGTTCATTCAATTGAGAAAATTCTATACCGACACAACCATTTCCACAAATCAACGCCCATGATCTTGTCTTGGTTCCAGTAGTTGGCGTGCCACGCCTCAGCCTTCAAGTGGCACGCCATAGTGACATGCTTGGGTTGGCGTGCCACGCCTTCGATACCAAGTGGCACGCCCAGTCCTTGCTTTTGTTATCTTTATGCATTGGCGTGCCACGCCTGGTTGCTCAAGTGGCACGCCAAAGTGAGGTTGAGAGGTTGGCGTGCCACGCCTTCGACTTCAAGTGGCACGCCCAGTCTTCAATTGCCTTCAGCCCCTTCTCTGGATTATTGTACCAGCGTGCCACGCCATGCTGTTCAAGTGGCACGCCCATGGATTTGTGAACTCTTCAAGCTTGGCGTGCCACGCTTGGGTTCTCAAGTGGCATGCCCAAGTGACTTCTTGGAGCTGGTATGCCACGCCTTCGATACCAAGTGGCACGCCATAGTGGAGGTTCTTCTTGGAATAGTGAGTTGGCGTGCCACACCCCTTTGCTCAAGTGGCACACCCATAGTAGTTGATGGGTCAGGCGTGCCACGTCCAACCTGGCGTGCCACGCCCCTTTTGTGTCCTCCATTGTAGCTCTCTGGAATTTTGTATTAGCGTGCCATGCCCAGTCCCTAGCGTGCCACGCCCACATGCATGCTTGGACTTCTTCTCTGGACTTTAGTACTGCCGTGCCACGCCCAGATCCTAGCGTGCCACGCCAGTGCATTTTTGTGGCGTTTGCTCCCAAGTGGCACGCCAGTTTCACACACCCAGCTTCTTGTTTGTCTTCTACCCATTTTTAATGACTTTTTCACCTGAAATTCAGCACAATTCATCTCAAAGTAGTGTACCATAATATTCATCAAATAATGCATGAATTGTACTGATCAAATGAGATTTATGCTCTTTTATGGTCTTCTTTATGCAAGAAAGAAGGGTAGATGATGCAAATCATCAATAGCACAATCAAATGATGATGTTCCTTGATAAACAGAAGATGAAACATTGAAATTCCCTTCCCAACCACAATTTATGTCAGTATCATAGCAATACGAGTCACTTTGTGGCTCTGAGAAATAGTTCATTTCACTTGATTGTTCATACTCTTGTTGATATGCCCAGCTACCATGAGGATAATGACATAAATCATTTTGTGGTTCTGGACAATATCTCATGTGATTTTCTTGCTCATCTTTTGTTTCTGAAGCAAATCACCATAGATTGGAGTGTTCAGAATTTGTACTTTCTTGGTGATATTCCCAGCCACCATTAGAGATTGGTGATGGTGGGTAATATCCCATAAAATTTGTTTGATCATAAGATGAGTTGAACTCCATTTGAATTTTGTAAAACACAACACCAAGGAAAATTGAAATTCATGTCTCAGATGAGACTTGCTTAGTGAGGCAAAAACACAAACACCTTGGTTTCAAGAACAAAAAAAACAAAGAAAATGCTTAATCTAGACTTCTCACCCACTTAGTCATTGTTGATCTAAATCAATCCCCGGCAACGGCGCTAAAAACTTGATGGGTTGGAACTGAAATTCCAACACCAAAACTCACCGGAAAGTGTACCGGGTCGCATCAAGTAGTAAAACTCACTTAGAGTGAGGTCGATCCCACAGGGATTGATGGATCAAGCAACTTTAGTGGGTGATTAGTTTAGTCAAGCTAATATTGATGAGTTGAAGTGAAATTGAAGTAACAGAAAGTAAATGGCAATGAATTATAAATTGCAGAAAGTAAATTGGACAGAAACTTAAATTGGCAAGAAAAGTAAATTGACAGAATCTTAAATGATAAGAAACGTAAATTGCATCAAATGTAAAGGGAGTTGGGTGTAGGGAGATTAAAGAAAGCAATAGATCAAAGTTTAGAGCAACTGCAGAGAATTAAACTTGTAGAAAAAGTAAATCAGATCATGAACAGAAATGTAAAATGCCGAACAAGTGCAGAAGAATTAAATTGCTTGAAAGTAAATTGAAAGCAAATGGAACAGAAGATTTGAATTCAAGATCAATGTAAACTGAAGTGTATAATTGCAGAAGAGGAAATTTGCAGAAGAAGTAAGAATAAAAAAGAAACAATTGGGATCCAATCTTTAATTCATAAAGTCAAAAAACAGAAAAGAAATGGAACTCTGAGAGGAAGAACTTCAAAGAATTCTTCAATCAGATTTCAAAAGCCCAGAATCAGATCTCAATTCCAAGTTCAAAAGAAAATTTAAAAGAGAGAGAGCTCTCTACTCCTACTCCTACTGCTCCCTAATGGAGCCAGCCTCCTAATGAAATGAAATTGATGCCTTTATATAGGCTTTATAAAGTAAAAATAAAATTGAAATTAAAAACAAATTATAATTGAAATTCCTAATCTAGCTTGTTCTTGTGCCTTTGAGTGATGATGTGGGCTTTGCTTGCTTTGGATTTGAAGAGAGATAGGTCCAGTTGGCCTTGGTTCAATTGGTTTGGAGGCATGGTTCAAGGTTGCTTGGTTCAAGTTAGTTTGGTGTGTGGGACCTTCCAGGGCAGCGCTCGGTTGAAAAAGAGAGCGCAGCATTGCCTTGTTTGCCTTGCCAAATTGGTTGCGTGCCAAGCCTTGCCCGTGTAAGGGAGAGTAGCGCTCGGTTAAGTGAGAGAGCGCATCGCTCCATTGTTTTTAGTGGGACTCCAATTTCGAACCATGAGGGAAGCATACTTGGTGCAATTGTCTTGTGTAAGGGAGCGCTCAGTGAATAAGACCAATGCAGCACTCCAAACTTTGGGTTGAAGCTCCCTTGTTCGAGCCTTGGTGGTTGCACTCTTGCCTTGTTTTTGTTTTGGTGAGAGCCCGATAAAGTTAACTAAGTTAACTTAGCGCTCTCTCTTTGAGCGCTGATGCCTTGCTAATTTGGACTCTTGTAGCGCTCAGTTGGTGAAAGCGCCCTTTGCCTTATGAGGAAGCTCCCCTTCGAGCCTTGGGTGAAACTATATTGGTGCCCAATTCCTTGCTAAGGTGGCGCTCAGTTTACAATCTTCACTCGGCGCCCTTTGTTTTAGTACATGGTCTCCACTTCGATCCTTGGATGTCCCCTTTGCTAGGTTTAGCGCTTTGCTTGCTTTTATTGGCCGTGGCATTAATAATATTATATGCATGCTTCATAGTTCAATTAATTAGTAATGCCATAAAGCTTCATGCATTTCATTCATTAGCATCAGTAATTAATTGTTTCCTGTATGCATCCATTTACTTATTAATGTAATGCATTAACGTAATGCCAATTGCATTAGTAATTAAAGTTGCATGCTTTCATGACTTTAATTAATACTGCTTTAATGCATTAACGTTATTTGCCAATTGCATTAAACATTTCATGCATGCATGCATATGATATTGATGCATGTGCCAAGGCTTCATGGTCATGGGCCATGCTTTTAAAAGCGTGGCCTAAGGTTCCAAAGTGTGCTCAATCTTCAAAACGTGTCCAAAATTTTTCTTTTCTTCTTTTTAGTTTATTTTGTGCTCTTTTGCTTATTTTTCTTCTTATTTCCTACAAAATTTATAAAATCAAAAGATCAAAGAAATATACCATTTAAGCACAAAAGAATGCAATATTTAAGCACTAATTGTCAATTTCTTGTATGAAAAAGTATAGAAAAATATGACATGATGACATGTCATCAAACTTCCCTTGGTAAAATAGCATACATTAAGGGGGAGTCATGTAACAATTGGAAAGGAAGGAATCCAAGTATTCACAAAGGGGGTACTCTAACTTTTTTATCTCTTTTCATTTCAATTTTTAATAATGTTTGTCATCAAGGGGGAGATGGATGAGTTTGGAAAACTCTAATTTAAATTAGTGATGATCAAATATTATTAATGTGATTAATTGCAAAATTATTAATTTAGTTTCAATTCATATATGTTGATTAAAATAATTTTGCTATGCAGGTTTCAATTGGGTCGAAAAGAAAGAAAATTATAACAAGCCCAATTGTATCAAAAATATATCCAGCCTTGGTATTAAATTATTGTGATTATGGTGGCTGAAATTATGGTTATGTTACTTGGGCCGAAAAGAAAAGAAAAATTTCAATCCCAATATGAATGTAAACATTCAACCTTGTTTAAAATGCTTAAGTATTATGGTTGAAGCAATTTGTGGTTAATTGAGCCTGAATCAAATTTATCTAGCCCAAAATGATTTGCCCCAAGACTATTAAGGTTGGTCTGAAAATTAAAAGAAGAGAAAGCAAGGAATCCTTCCAACGAATCTCTTTCTCTCATGTGATGGATTCCAAATTTAATTCAATTATCATTAATGCATTGGAATCATGAGAGAGAAATTGATTTCATGGTGATCATCAATGCTACACGCTGCTCAGCAAAAGGGAAGCAAAAGCAACTCATTTTTAATTAATTTATTCAAATTCATTAAATTGCTTTTGCTTTCTACTCTCTCTTCTCTCTCATCTCTCTTCTCTATTCGGTCATATCACAATAGAAACCATGGAAGCTATGGCAAGTTACCGTAGAGATGAAGATGCAAGCAACAAGACCATTGTAATGATGGCAAGAAAAAGAAAACAAAAAGTATGTTGTGGCTGAGGTTTTCGTCACATATGGTAAGATTTGGTGAAGAGATCTCAGCTTCTCCATATCAAAAATGGAAGAAGAAGATTTCGGTCAGAGGAAGAACTCAGAGGGATGGCTCGTCTCTGCTTTTGTGTTCACTCATCACAGAAGGTAGCTAGGGTGGCTGCGTGAAGGAGGAAGCAAAAGTGGAGCAGGAGGAGCTGTCATGCATCAAGAAGCATCAAGGGCTAGAAATCCTACTTGGAGGGTAAGTCAAGTTGGATGACTCAGATTGATGAAGATTGGTGTAAAGAGAAGACACAGAGGTAATTGCATGTTGGGTTTTAGCATTCGGTTATCTCTCCTCTCTCTCTGGCCGAACCGGTTTTGAATGAAGAAGAAGAAGTTTAGCTTGGTTCATTTAGTTTCAACCGTGGAGGCTTCCCCCTATATATAAGGGAGAACAGCCAGGGCTTGAAGTAAGGAGTGAGAGTGCAAGGCACAGAGTTCTCATAGCTACCTAAGCTAACAGAAGTTCTTCTCCTTCAATGTTTTTCATTTTGTATTTTTCTGTTTAATTTTTTCTGTCTTGAGTCTCATGGAAAAAGGCAAACAGTGAGGTTTGTAAGAAAAAGCCATAGAGCGGAAAAAGGCAGAGAGTGCAAAATTAAAAGAAAAATCCATAGATGTCCTTAGAGGTCCTTTGTACATCTGTGTTGTGTTTCATGATTCTGTGAGAATCCCCTTGCAAGTTGGGTCAGCACTTAGCAGTTGGAAAGCTTGGCAGTGACCAAGTCAAGTTCAGGATTTTGGTTTAGATTCTGGACTTGTCCCGAATAGGAAGGGTAGTTCCTAGAGAGAATTGGTGTTTGTAATCAAGAATGATTATAGTAAAATTCCATCATTGTTATGATGGAGACTGGATGTAGGCTGCATTGCACTTAGCAACTGAACCAGGATATATCTTGGTGTAATTTTCTCTATCTTCTACTCCATTTCTGTTTCTGCTGCCCAGGAGATAAAACTGAAAAATATCTCGTGCCGGGTGACGAGATAAAAAGAAAAAGTCTCGTGGCTGGGTACGAGACAGAAATCTAAAAGTCTCCAGAAGTTGTTTCAAAGACCAGCAAGTGTTATTAAGTGAAAAAGGGGCTAAGATTCAACTCCCTTCTCTTAGCCACTGAAAACCATCAATTACAGGTACTCGTATTTTATTTACAGTGTATTTTGCACGTACTGTAAACGAAATATACATGTCTCATGATATTCACTATATTTCATTTAAACTATAAACGAAATGTACTATATTTCGTTTACCGTGTAAACGAAATGCGTGCAAAATTAATTCATTTACACGGTCAACGAGATATGATTAAAAATGAATTTCGGTAAAAACACTGGAAATAATGAAAATCGATAAATAATATAATTATTTAATTTATATAAATAAAAAAACCACTTAATTAAGTTCTTTTGGAAAAAGAGTTTAAAATATAAGGACTTATATTAAAAATAGCTTATAAATAAATTATTTTGTATTTGAAAAGTTACCGTAGAAATACTTGTTTTAAAATTGTGTAATAAATAAATTTACGATTTATCTAAAAAATATTTTATATTTTATATGTATAAGTGTCCCCGTGTCATGTAAGATTTTAAAATTCGTGTGTCGACGTGTCCCGTGTCGTGTCGTGTCCCGTATCCGTGTCAATGTCCGTGCATCTTAGAAATTTTCACAAGTCAAAAGTCTAAAAAAATAGATATTAAAGCTTCCCAAACGGATCCTAAATCAACTCCATCATCAAAAGAAAAATGTAAGATTTATTTCTTTGATAATGCGAGGAGTTTAATTTTAATAATTCACAGTAAATTTTATATAATATATAA
>NC_029785.2:89110365-89110672 GCF_000816755.2 Arachis ipaensis
TGCTTTTTTAAAAATTAGTAGTAAATTTAAAAATTAGTTACTTCCATTAAATATGTCAATACACGATAATTGCATAAAATATTTTTATACGGTTGATGTGTGAAAATTAAATACTAATTTCAATAGAGAAACAAACATAACACTCCTCAAATTTACTGTTATAAATTGACAAACAATCACATACCTTTTTTCATAGATTTACATCATACGCACAAAAAAAACAAAAATAAATTCTCTAACCTATTAGTTAAAAAGAAAAAAAAAACTATGGCAATAATAACAAATATAGCCAAACCATATGTGATCA
>NC_029785.2:89111008-89112964 GCF_000816755.2 Arachis ipaensis
ATACTTAAAGAGCTTGTTTATTTCAAGGGCATCTAACATTCCTTCCAGGACCTCCATAATAAAAGTAAGTTCCCCAAACATGATTTGTCCCTTCCCTAATGTCATAGCAATTGGAATGATCAGCAAGTTGGTGAATATTAGAAAGAGGGAGCAAGTTGTTGTCCCAATCAACAACTTGTAGGTTCCTAAAATATGCTGCTTTTCTAAAACCTTCCTCAGCAAAATGGCCACTCCCCATTTGTGTGCCTGTGTGGTAACCCCTTGATCTTGAGTTCACTATCTCTCCACCAAATTGAACCATGTTTGCATGGCTTCTCAAGTGACTAAACAAGAATGCTGGCCAGTATCCCACTAGTAGCCCTGACCCAAATTCCAACCACCAATGTCCATGCTTGGGGTCCTACACACCACATACAAATTTTCTTCATATTATTAATTAAGAATATCCTTAGAATTTCATCATAGTATATATTAATTATTAAAATGAGCAGTGTATCATGAGTAGCAAAATTTATTATTTTTTACTAGCACTTGATTAATTATAAATCTTAAATACTAAATTTTAAATTTTAATAGTATAAAAATAAACTGTTAACTTAAAGTATTGACTAATATAAATAAAAAATATTAATTCTCTAATATTTCTCTACTAAAATTTACTAATTAACAGCAATCAGATATTCATATTATTCATTTGTCTTTTTTATCTGTCACTATCATTTTTTTGATACATTTTCAAAATTGTTGTTTGGTAAGAGTCTCAATACAATTTGTATAATGATTTTATCTATGCAACTCCTAAATTTTGGATAAATGAAAAATTCGGTTAAACTTTATTGATAATTTTCAATTTTCATGTTCAAGTATTTGTCTTCATCTCAAAAATATGCAATTCCACCATATTTATGTATTTTTATCTTAAAACAATTATTAAATAGAAACATAGTAATAGTAACGGATAACAAGTAATAGACAAAATATATACGACTTATTATTATAAAATTTGAGTGTAACATTCACTATTTTGTAGGCATAATAATTACAAACACAAGACTTATTAATTTAGATGATATTACAAAGAATTGGCTGTTCAACACTACTAATAATAGCAATGGAAGAAAGCATAAATGAGAAAAAGAAAGCAGGAAGGAAAGTTTTGCTTTAAATTCTTTTAGGGTCGAGAAAAAAAGGCAAAGGTTGAGCTGTGAAGTGTTGCTTTAATAAAGGTATAAGGGAAAGGACCCTGTATAGAGTTGTGAACAGGACCCCATTATGAATGACACTAACTAGTACAAGGAAAGCAAGGGAATCTTCCATTTCAATAACAGTAAAATGAATACAAATTCAAAAGAAAGAAAAAAGAAAAGAATGCAAACCCAATTATTGCTTTACATAGATACAAATTTTTATGTGCCTTCATTGGATTATGCATGTCTAACTTTTTTTGTCAAAGAATGCTAGAATTTGTGAAATATATTAGAAACAATTAACAAATCACCTTTTATGTGTGTTTAATGAAATGGACCTTATTTTTCTCTTTAATTGGTGCTGAATTATTGAATTAAATGAAAGAAAAGGAAAGTGTTATTAATGTTCACCTTCCAAACCATTATTCCAATGTCAAATTGTCTTCCATTGTAAGCTGATCTTGGGTTGATTGCAGCCCCTATTGCTATTCTGTTGTTAGTTTGGACAAATCCTGAACATAGTAAGTTGTAGCATCCTGTTGTTTGATATGCATCTGTCTGTTAAGTAGAACAAATCAGTTAGGTGGCAAAGTAAATATGAGCCTGCAAAAATAATAAAAGAAAACAAAAAGGAAAAATAAAATAGACCCTTTATCAGTTTATCTAGTATACAACTAAAAGCATTGAGAACATACTCATCCTTGGATGTTCTAAAAAGAATAACAAATTAGTCTTTTGTTTTTTTTTTTTTTTTTTCTATAAGATTCAT
>NC_029785.2:89113551-89118547 GCF_000816755.2 Arachis ipaensis
AATTTTGGAAATAAGAAAAAAAAAAAAAAATCATATGGATTTTATATTTTCTGTTGGTTTTTTATTTTATTCTAAGTTAGGGACGAAATTGAGAATTTATTGAAAATTAAAAAAAAATTAATTGCAATACTTACTGTCCAATAAGTGAAGAACCTAGGGTAATTATCTCCATATAGCTCAGGACTGACCTGAAAGAATAGAAGGTTATTAGGCATATTGATATGGGTGATGATTGAATGGAATTAAAAATATGATGAAGAATTAGACATACCTGCCATCCAGCTTCAATGGTATTGAGATTATTATCAAAGGATCCACCAATAACCCATATTTGTGATAAGCTGAATTCATATTGATCAGTTACTATTGGGGCCCACACATTTATGCTTGCTTTTGCTCCATAGTATTGTTCTCCATTCACAAACACAACTGCATGCTGCAGCATTTCACAATCATTTGAATTATTGAACTCAAAAGAGAGAAAAGTAGGATGAAAGCAAATGAGTTGAAATGTAAAAGTAACCTCATGGCCGGAGGCGGTTGAGTCTCGGCGTACGCCTCTCGGCTTTCTTCCGAATCGCCGGATAGAACTGGACCGGAGAATGTCCTGTTCAGTTGTTCTTCGGATCGGAATGGTTCCTTGAGGACATGATTCACCGGAATGAGTCCAAAGCTGGTGGAAGAAGCTCTCAGTTACATTATCATTGTTTTCTTCATATCCCTTTGGCCTCTCTGGTGGCTCCTGTTAAACCTTAAACCTCTTAAACTCTCTCACTCTCATTTGGAATATTCCTTTTTTTTCTTTTCTGTTAAAATGAAATCAAATGAGTTTGGATGAAATTTATTACCAATGGTTTTTGTCCTTTAAGGTTAGGATGGTCAAAAGCTGGTTGCTGATGAGATAAGACACAATCTATCAAGTCTCCATCTGGACTCTGCAGCCAGAAAAAAGAAAAACAAAACAATAAACATAAAACTCAGATCACTAAAATTCATGAGAATAATAAAAAGAGGGAATGCCTGAATTGTCTTGAGAGGAGGTTTGTTGATCTTGCTCAAATGCTGTCTTATTCTCTTTAAACGCAAGAATGGCGTAAAAGAGTTGTTGGTGGCAATGTGGTAAGTTGAATTAGAGTGTACTGAAGGAACAAGAAGAAGCAACAGAACAAGGGACGGTAATAGCATAGGTATAGAATAATAATAAGAAAAAGAAGCCAATTTGAAAGAATGAATCTTTTGGGGTCTTGTTAGTTGTTGTTTTGTTGTGTGAATGGAAGCTGCAAAAAATGGCTTATTCCTATGATTTGTTGTCGAGGAAACTGAATATCCTTTCATGTCCATACAAAAGAGAAGGAAAGAGAGAGAGAGAGAGAGAACAAAACACACAAACACAAACTTTGTTGGCTGAATTCACGTTTTTATCAAATTATAAAACAACTGGTCCTGACTCCTGACTAGAGAGAGAGTGTGTAAATATGAGGTTTTATAATTTTGATGATGGCAGTGCCACACCATGAAAACACTAGGCACCAGCGCATATAATAGACCGAGACACCCCATTGGTGGGGCTGCATTTTCCAAGTTTTTCCTTTTTCACTTTAATTCAATTGATTTCACTTCTCAAACGCTAATAGCTGGTGTTTGGTAATCAATACAAAATCCAACCATAAATACATAAATAAAGACATAAACAGATAAATATAATTATATAAGAAAATGTTAGAGACTAATACTTTTAGCGTAAAAAAAAGAGTTAGTTACTGTCAATTTAAACATTTGACAAAAATAAGAAGACAAGTGTTGGATTTCTCAGGAGTGGAATAGTTGAAGAGGACAAAATAAATGACCAAGAGGCATGTTTTGCATTGTGGATTCTAAATTTCTACTTGTTTTACTGCTTGCTCTGTTGTAATCTCTGTTACTCCCTGGAAATAAAAGGTTTTGTGGTACAATTCCCTACCAATTTTGGTGCATGTAATTAGTTCTCTATGTAAGTTATGCACCAAATGGAAAACAAAAATAAATGAAAGCCATTATTTTGGAATTGATGATATGATACAGTGATTTCATTGTTTGAAATTATGAAGACAAAAGATGAAATGTCATTTCAGTCATTAAACTAGAATTGCTCACCTTTACACATTGTTTGGAATGAGGGAATTTGAAGAAAAAGAAAATAGAAGGAGAGAAAATGAATGGAAAAATAAATTTTTTGTTGTTTAGATGAGAAGAGAAAATAGAGAGAAAAAAAAAATGTGGGACTCACTAAATTATTTTCGCCTCACAAATGAGAAGAAAATGAAAAAAATATAGTAATATGAATGAAATTACATATTTATTCCTTATCATTAATAAATTATAATTTATATATAATATAGATAAGGGTATTAATGTAATTTTATACTATTATGATTTTCTTTCTTCTCACTCTTCTTTCAATTCAAACAAAGAAAAAATTTCTCTCTATTTTCTTTCCATCCATTTTCTCTTAATCCAAACAATATACAAATAATTTTATTTTTCTTTCTATTTTCTTTCCTATATCCAAACAAAGCCTTTAAACGGAGCAATTGGAGAAATAAATAACACGACAAATTTATTTCTATTTGAATATATACACACACATTAATTTAATAGTCAGCAAGCCACGTTAGTTTAATGATACTTCAGCAGATCTTATCCTAATAAATCCATTGCAGAATGTTATGAAGATTATTAAATCAAACAAAGAAGCCAACGACTATTTCCTTCGATTTGGTTAACTTGTTTTATTAAACCGGATTAAGCACCTCTACAATAAAAAAAAGTGATAAAGTAAAAAGGTAAAAGTCTAATTATCATTAAAATAACACAATAAAACTAACTTTCCTATTTAAACCACTTCAACTCAGAATTTCTCACACCCTTCACTCATTTGCATCACACTTCAATTCAACTTTCACCTTGATTTTCTTTATAAGTTGTTTATCGCTCAAATTACACCTCCTTTTCTAATATTAGGCATTATTCAATATACTTTTTTTTCAGCTTCTTTATTATTTGATCTCAATTGAATAATAAAAAATGCTATTTATACACCAAAATCAGCTACTAAAATCAGCCATCAATGTATTTGTGTATAAATACATGTGTGATTTAATTTATTTTCAATGTATATTTGTATTCCAACATGTATTTTATACTGGTGGTTGACTTTGATGACTAATTTTGGTGTATACTTAGCATAACCCTTAAATAATAGATAGTATGGTAAAAAAAAGTTGAAAGGGCCAACAATTTTAATTTATAAACACTAGTGTCTGATTAATATAGTTTGATGATCCAACTAAAGTCTTAAGAAGATAAGAGTTTCTTTTCTTAACAGAATTCTTTTTATTTTCAAAATTTAAAATTAGAGTTCTAATTTAAAAAAAAAAAAAACAAAGTATTTAATACTTATTGTTAATTAGTCTCAAGTTGATTATTAATATGAAAAATATAGGCTATAATATGCTTGATATTTTGCTTACAAAACATACCTTAAAAAAAGAGAGAGCATCACACCCACCTCTATAACCTGAGTGTAATTTACATAGTTGTAAAATGTCAATTCAGAGTTATGATTTTTGTGGTACCATGGTGCTCCAGTTTCAACCCCACGGAATATTGTTAACATGGCATCTCTTCTTCCCTGGTGAAGTGGTGATATATGCATATATATCTGCCATTACTTTCCTCTCTGCTCCTATTATTAATTGCAACTGATAAGGGCCAAAGGGGGGAAAAACTGAAAAGAAATTGACATTATGATTATAGAGCTACCTCCACTGTAACATTGCACAGGGCAGACACCAAAAACAACTTTTATGGGCCATGCCTAATTATTATATATCCAATATCAGCATGTCATCATGAAAGCCAAGGGGAAGGTAACAACATTCATAAATTCTCATTAGTCCTAACTCGCCACTCCCTTTTTTGACTCGTTCAAATTGGATAATCAGGTTTATCAACAATTATATCTTATCAAAAGGCTTCATAAATTTGTCCCGTCTTCTGTTGCAACTGTAACTTTAATTCAATGTAATATTTTGGTGATTTAGGACATAATTAATATGCATGGCCATTAACATCACCACCTATATATAATACTATTCTACTTTTATTTTTTTTTTATTTTTGTAATACTTCCTTCAAAGGGTGCATGTTTTAACGTGGTCCCCCTTTAAAGCGTCTAAAACTCTAAATGAAGCACATTTCTTGTTAAAATTCTAAGATAAAAATTATTCAATTTTTTCTAGATATATATTGGATATATTTTAAACCAAATTGCTTTGGCTGAATTGTTATTTCATTCATGTACTTACACAAGTAATGGCGGTTCAAAATCCGTCTTATACATATAACAATCCATTAACAACAATAAATTATTAAATAGAGCTTAGATTTACATAGCTAAATATTTATTGTTCTGTTGCTGAAAAATATAGTGAAAAACAAAAAGAAAAAAAATCAAATACATTTTAACATTTAAATATGACCTAACAAATTATCAACACTTTAACATTGTGTTTTTCTACCAAGTTAATTGTTATTGGAAAATCATTAATATTATTATGACAGCAATTTCAAACAAGTTTAAAATGTGAGTTTGTAGCAACTGTTTACATAGTTTTCATTTTAGGAGGAGAAAGTACTAGTAGTTTGACGTGCGTAAGGAACACCGTTAAGGTCAAAAGATATCAATGGTCTTCTACTCTTCTATGTGTACCGACAAATCACAAATGACAATTGATCAGATTCAGAGACTCTGTTATTGTGTCGTGGCGTTAGTTGCCACTTGAAAACAACCTTCTGTACTACACTCTGTATTGTAAGTTTGTAACTGCTCAAATTTAAGGAACAAATATTGTTAATAACTTAGTAATAATAAGTTTTACGGTAAAGTATTTTTTTTAATTTATTAAAAGTTTTTAAAATATTTTTAAATTTTATTTTATTTTAAAAATTTTCGATT
>NC_029785.2:89118572-89121816 GCF_000816755.2 Arachis ipaensis
ATAAAAGAACTTGGGCATGCTCTTGAGTGTGTGTACATGTTAATTTAGTGATAATTGGAAATAATTTATATAATTAAAAAATAATAATAATAAACTTAAACTAGCTGGAACGAAGCCTAGAACATACAATAAGCTTTTATGATAAAAGCAGCATAGCCATAAAGAGTGGGAAAAAGGGGGATAAGAATCAATTACATAACCTAAGACTAAGAGGGCAGCATGTTACCATTTAACATCTTCAGCTATTAAATAATCACCATGAAATTAATGCATGCGTGTAGCATATAATTAATCTATATATGCAAATGGAATTAGGAAGATATTCCTATCTAGAGCATAGAAATCTAGCTAGTCAAAATTCTCTTGGGCTATGAGTTGGGCACTAAAGCAAGTTGTGTGTGTAATTTTGTGTGGTGAAGCACAAAAAGCATGGGCCCATGCCACAACTTATCTTTTTCCATGGGGTGTCCTTGAAGTAATGCTTATGCTTCCCACTCATAGTATATATTATTATTATTATTATTATTATTATTATTATCTTCCACAAGATAAATTTTACATAGACTTGACACCGATTATCTTACTAGAATTAGAGTTGGGATATATTCAAAAACTTTTTGAATACTTAATCGTTCACAGCAAAATATTCAAATTATAACAATTGCGAAAATGAATTCGAATTATGTGATCAAAATTGTTCTTTATTATATAATTTAGAGTTTAAGCTAATATCTGCTATTCTGCTTTTTAGGGTACATGATAGACTTATTACTAGTAAAAAATTTTAAATATTTTTATTTAATGAATACAAAATAAATCCATTAAAAATTTGAATTTTTTATATTTTTAATGAATTTTTTTTTTATTTTGTAATCTTAAGGGCACACAATGGATTAACCCTATAATTTATTAACTAGACCAACCAATTTTTTTTCGTTTTTATTTCTTCTCTTCTTTTCAGGAATTCCCACTCATTCTGTCTCACCAAACTTGTGCAGAGAAAATATTGGTATATAGAGAAGCTGTATAAGTCATCAGCATGAATATTGGTTATGACAGTGAGCCACTCACTCTCAGTGTAACCTATAATCGAAGCAGATTTTTATATCTTAAGTCTTCTATTTAATTTCTTCGGTGACTCAATTTCCATGCATGCTCTTTCGAAAAGTGGGTGGCTGTTAAAAATTAAAAAAACAGATTCCCCCATAAGGCATTGACAGTGAAATTCTATTCTAATATATATATAAGATTGAAGAATCAATTACTTGCAATTGTATATTTCCAGAACACAAAAGGTGTGATTTTTATGGCATTAGGCTAATGTAGAATCAGTTCTAAATGGATTTTAATTGCTTAAAGGCTGCCACTGTGCTGAGCATG
Organism: Arachis ipaensis; assembly: GCF_000816755.2. Taxonomy (NCBI): domain Eukaryota; kingdom Viridiplantae; phylum Streptophyta; class Magnoliopsida; order Fabales; family Fabaceae; genus Arachis; species Arachis ipaensis. Next base: position 89,119,953 of record NC_029785.2, read on the forward strand.
CTTTTGAAAAGAAGAAGAATCAGCATCTCTCTGATGAGCAATTTGAAATTCACAAGGTAGGAAACAACCAAAGGAGCATGCAATTCACTTCCACATCATATGCATGATATATATATATATACACCTAAAAGTTTTATTTTAAAATTTAAAATCTGACTATCTATTTTGAATTTATTTTATGTGTATGTCAATATTTATTACGATGGTCTATTTCAAATTATTGGATAAGAGCAATGCTAGGGAACCAAAAGGGTATTAGCCAAAAACCGGCCAAAATATTTTTGGTGAATTCAAAATTTCTACGAATTAATATATATGGATGTTTCTTCTGCTAAGTATCAGAATGTTTCTTTTTCATACTAAATGGATGTTCTTTTATATATTTTTTGAATTTTTTTGTATTGCAAATGTGAATGCCTCTATTTCTTTAAAAATTTCATATTTTTTTTAAATTTTATAGATATTTAATTATTTTTGCTAAAATATAATTAGATATTTCTTTTGTTAAGTATTAGGATGTTTTTTTTTTCATATTAAATGAATGTTTTTTTTATATTTTTGTTTAAATGCTTGTAACATCCACGAGAAATTTTGTTTATAACCTGGTTGGTGACATTTAAGTCTAAGATTACAAAGGAAGAGAAGTTTGTTGTCCCTAGCAAATCATCTACATAGGATGATGATGGTATTTATGTGGTAACAAAAATCAATTAGTGAGAAGGTGGATCTGGATTGAACTTGACAGATTCCCTCCATATGAGCTCCTTGACATCCTCTTCAGTGCATGTTGGATGGTCAAAGTCAAAACTGAATGGCCTCGGACAAATCGGCTCATCATTGATGGCCTCCGTCGCCTCCTTAGATAGCACAATCGGCCTCAGGTTTATGCCGGAGCTACTCGGTCTCGACGCGCCTGTTCCTGTCGCTTTTGACGCCGGCTCCGAGGGGGAAGTCACGTGCGCTGACGCGCGAAACTCCGAGACTCGAACCCGAGTCCGAACATAAGGTTCACAAGCTTCTGATATGGTAAAGACAGTTCCGACTAGAAGCGGAAGCGATCGGAGGAGTGGGTTGCGGTTGGGAGGCGGAGAGGGCCTGCCGGTGAGAGAGAGATTGATTGTTAGAGGTGGGTAGATTAATGTGAGAGAGAAAATGAAGGTTTTTATAGGTTTTAATTAGGTTTAGTTAATTAATTATTAATATAAATTAATATGGTTTTGTTTAGTTAACCTTTTGGTTCTATATTCTTTTCCATTGGATAATTATTTTGTAAAACTTCAAATTTAATTATTTATATGAAAATTAAAGACTAACTTTAGAAGAAATTTATTTTGCAACAAATTGACATGTCTTTAGGTTTAATAAACAATTAGTAAAATCTTTATAAATTGTTTATAAAAGAAAAAACTCTCATAATAATAACCATGAAAAAAACTTAAATCCTATTCATTAGTTGAATATATCGTTGAATATAATTGTTGTATTCACGTATTGAATATATTTTAAAGGTGATACTCATTTTATATATGTATTTTTTGTGTGCAATCCAATGTTAATAAAAGATAAAAAGTAATTTGAGAAGTGTTAGGAGTCAGTAATTTTTGTGATTTATAACTATCAAATAGATATCAATGATGATTTTAATGGTGTGAGATTTCATCCAATAATGTAAATTTACTCATTTTTCTTTTGCTGATTACATGCTAACCAGAATTTAATAAAATTGTTGCACCCTAAACTTTTCCAAAGTGTTTATCAAGACAAATCCAAATATAATTACAGTTTGGTGTGTCCAAAAGTTATTCTTGACCGATATATTTAAAACGAGTTTAAAAATAATATTTATTATCAATTATTATACAAA
>NC_029785.2:89122948-89124177 GCF_000816755.2 Arachis ipaensis
TTTGTATTCGTAACACTGTTCATAGCTAACATCTCTATATTATTAAATATATTTAAGTTTTTATCGTTGAGTACCATAGTAATAAACTTTTATTCGATACATGCATGTTCTTTAGATATAAGAAATAGAGTATATATGGTTTGAGGAGAATTTGTCTTTCAATTTCCACTATTCATTAGTTCTAAAGTGAATTTGTCTTCTTGTATGGTTGATGATGTATGGGCATTAATTAACTACCAAAAATATGTTGAAGCATGCGGCACATATATTATAGGAAAGGGAATGGGAATAGGTTACACAGGAGAAGTGTGTCTCTGCAGAATATAATCAATAGAAGAAATAATAGATGTAATGTATAAGGCACTAAGCCCTTTAGTGGGTTGAAGATGATGATGAGTCATCAGGTCTAGATTCAATACATGTTGGATGCCATGTGACCATGTTGTGTGTCTTGCCATATAATTTTTACTCTTTTAGTTCTGAGGACAAATTAAAATTTATAAAGATAAAAAATAAAAATTCAAACGTACAAGTTAAGACTATATATTTTTTCAGATGGAGTTGAAGTGAAAATTATATTAAAAAAAAAATGAAAGGTGATAAAATATATGAAAATTGAAAATTTTTTTTCTCTAACTATTTTTTCAAAACATGCATCATCTTAATTTTTTTAAACGAGGGAAATTTTATTTCATATATTTATATTTCCAATTATTAAATGCATTTAAAATTTGCACTTTATTTTAGGAATTAATACAGGTGAATGTTAGACATGATATTAGAAAACTTATCATTACTCAATATATATATATGAAAAAATAAAATGGATATTGAAGAAACATTTTTCTTGTGGATAACAAGCAATTACAAAAGGCAATATCTAGAGGGAATACCTACCAACCCAACTTGTAATATTCACATATAAGCTTTTTTGGACCATCTTGAAACTATATATTAAAGAGCCAACACCACTAGAAAGAGACCTTTTGCCAACACAATTGACAATTTAGAGCCACAAGTAATGATGCCTAGGGAAAATATATATGGCAATGATTTGAGGGGTAGCAAAGTAAAAAGTATTATGATATGGACACTCAAGCTTGTCATTATTTAAAATTTTTTAATTTATTTTTTAATTTTTTAGTTAAAGTTTCTAACTTTAATTTGTTAAGAAAAAAAGTTTAACCAAAGAGAGATAAAGGTCTATATATATAGGTGTCTAGTGTCTA
>NC_029785.2:89124242-89125277 GCF_000816755.2 Arachis ipaensis
AAGATGATAAATGAGTAGAAAGATAATTTTAAAAACATTGACCGATTAGCTGAAAAATAATTAGTGATCACTCTATAATAGAAAAGAGTTTTTAACTTAATTATGATGAAAGGAGAAAGTTGACTTTCAATTATTGTCTTATTAAATGACTTAATATGAAGCTGAAACAAGAATTCTATGGATAATCCACATGCTTTGACTATAAGGGTAAGTAATTATTTACTAATTTATAAAATATTAGTAGGAAATATTTTTGTGCTATTTAATTATTCTTATATTAGTGAATAATTAAAAAAAATGATAATGTCACTCTCAAATACTATTTTCTCGTAGTTACATTTTTTTATTAAAATATTTTACCAAAATAGCACTAAAAGTTGAAAGTTTGTATGCTAATGCATGCTATAGATCATTTTCATAGAACTTCACATTAATTAATGATTACGTTTACATATATCAAAATAATTGTAGTATACGATCTTTAATTTCTTCTTGTGCACTCAACTATTACTATCAATAATAGTTTTTGAAAAAAAAAATTAAAATTCAATGGCCATTATAAAAAGCAATAATGCTACTCAAGACCTTTTCTCACGCATCACTTCATATATCTATCTATTGTTCACTTTTCAAGTTTTCAGTATCTAGTTCCATATATAGGACCCCATCAAATTTCTGTACAAATCACCACTCTGATTTTAGAACATGCTAATCTAAAGAAGTGTGAGTGATGTATAAGTTGTAACAATCTTTATTCACACGAAAGCTATGATCGGTACATATCATGGAGCAAGAAAAGAAGCTTCCTTGAGAACCTTAAAAAAACTTCCATTTCAATTTCGAATTATATATTCAACAATTTCTGTACCTCTGATTTTAGAACATGCTAATCTAAAGAAGTGTGAGTGATGTATAAGTTGTAACAATCTTTATTCACACGAAAGCTATGATCGGTACATATCATGGAGCAAGAAAAGAAGCTTCCTTGAGAACCTTAAGAACCTTAAAAAAACAATTTCGAATTATATATTATAC